>NC_061081.1:8370077-8574999 GCF_021917145.1 Hypomesus transpacificus | reverse complement strand
CACCACCATCATCATCACCACCATCATCATCCTAACGTCCTCATTCAACATGATCAACCAGCTGACCGGTAAAATCAAGCGTGTAGGCGTGTCAACCTAGAGGAATGCTGCTCTCCATCAGGGTGAGACACCCCGAAGCCTAAATAAAGTCCCCACTGTTCCCCTCACCTGTGAAGTTCCCCCCGATGATGTAAGGGATGACCCCTCCAGGCCAGATCCGCTCGGCCCGGGACGTGGCGGCCCTGGGGAGGCGGCTCCTCACGCCCTCCCTCACAGAGCCCCCAGCCTTCAAGGCTTTCGCAGGCTTGGACCTGAGGCCGGAGGCCTCCTGGCTCCGGTTCTTAGGTAGATACTCTGGAAGAGCAGGGAAGGAGAGAGAGAGCAAGAGAGAGAGAGAGATTTATTGTGTTCTAACCACAATAGACATAAATTAACTATGCGTGTGTGTGTGTACAGTACACACACGGCTGTAGCAACATGTATGACTGTATACCAATGCCAAACTTCTGTATCCTTTCCAATAAGAGGTATAACGAATTCTTCTTCTTGGCAATCTCATGTTCCTCCTGACCACCTGGGAGACACACACATACACACACAGTAGAGTTGAAGAGTTCAGTATAAACCAGACAAGCTTATTCTCACTCAGAAGACCCACTAATCTCTCTCTCACTCTCTCTCTCTCTCTCTTTCTCTCTCTCTCTCTCTCTCTGTCTCTCTCTCAGTCTCTCTCTGAGTCTAACTCTCTCCCTCTCTCTCTCCCTTTCTCTCTTTGTCTTTCTTTCTCCCTCTCGCTCTGCCTCTCCTCTCTGTGATGGATGGACGGATGAGAAGCATGTGTGAGAGGAGAACAGAGATGTGTGTGTGGAAGCCTTGTATGATGATACTGTGTGGTCAGAGGGGGAGGGACAGAAGTTGACTGACAGCTGTGTGGTGGGCCCTGGTTGGCTTATTAAGTGAGAAACTGAGGTGACAAATTCTACACTTCTCTACTGGACCATCACCAGTCTGCCCCCCCCCCCCTCTTTCTCCTCTGCCTTCCTCCCATCTCCTCCCCCTCCATTCTAAGGAGAGACAGCGACAGAGACAGGCAGACAGACAGACAGACAGACAGACAGACAGACAGACAGACAGACAGACAGACAGACAGACAGACAGACAGACAGACAGACAGAGAGAGAGAGAGAGAGAGAGAGAGAGAGGGAGAGAGAGACAGAGAGGGAGAGAGAGAGAGAGAGAGAGAGAGAGAGAGAGAGAGAGAGAGAGAGAGAGAGAGAGAGAGAGAGAGAGAGAGAGAAAATAAACCATATATTGTACATACATATATTTATATAGATATTCCATTTTTCTCCAGTGTCTATACCACTCACCGGAGGTGTGTCCCTGTCGGGAGTGGGTGTGTCTGTGCTGTGATAGGTCTATCGTTCTGTCGACCTGGAACATCCGTAGATCCTCTTCGTCCAACGCTATGTCTCCCCAGAATGCGGCTGGAACACACACACATCCTCATCATAATCCTCATCATCATCATCATCACCATTGCAAAAACCTACAGGCAGGTAGCACTCCAGGAACAGGGTTAGAGGCCCCTGAAATAGAGAATGTACTGAGCTTGCCATAGTACATAGTAGGCGAGGGTGTGTTCACTGGCTGTGTTATCTCTAAGTCATATGATCAAGCTGCGGCACCGAGAAATCAAACACCGTTATTGTTCCACTTTTGCAAGAAAACCCCCCACATGGCTTAATTTAGCTCAGTCACTCTCACCACACACACACACACACATGCACACACACACACACACAACCCCACCCCACACACAACCCCACCCCCCGCTGTCGTCTTAAGATCCGATATCAGACCATGTGTAAAGACTTCAGCAAGCCACACATTCTCACACTCCCCTCTCGCCCCCCCCCCCCCCACTCTTTCCCCACCTCTGTCTCTCTCTCCCATCCTCTCTCTTTGTTTCGCTCTCTCTCTGTCTTTCCCCCCACCTCTCTCTGTCTCTTACCAGTCCTCCTAACCCTACCCCCTCCCCTTTTCTCATTCTTCCCTGACCTCTCACACAGAACATTTGCGTTGATAACCATCGCTGGGGTGATTAGCGTAGCTCTGCTATTGCCCCCTGTGGACCTTTCAGCCCATTGCTAATGCTAAAGCTAGCGAGACACGTCAGGGGGTCTGCCATTTGCCAAATCAAGACAGTCAATGGGAAATGGGTCTGTCTGTTGCATTGTGCTGCTCTGTGCACTGACCACAATGGCAGCAGATGGTTAACACATCATCCTATCTGATAGAGACAGGGAGTGTAAGAGGCCAGGGAGCAGCGTATGATTAGATCACTCTCATGGGACGTGCATCGAGCTATTGCATTGGGCTGTCGTGTGGCCATGAGGGTCAAATCCATCTGAATCTGAAGGTAGAGTCCATTTCCAAAAGGTAGGCCTTTTAACTCACTTGGGTAAAAGTTTGACAGAGATAAGATATACAAAAAAGATAGAGAAAGATAAATAGAGAGAGATAGAGGAGAAAAAGACAAAGGAGAGAGAGAGAGAGAGAGATAGAGAGAGAGAGAGAGAGAGAGAGAGAGAGAGAGAGAGAGAGATAGAGGGAAAGAGAGAGAGAGAGAGAGAGAGAGAGGGGAAGAGAGAGAGATAAGACACAGGTACAAATAGAGAGACAGGGGCCATTTGGCCGCTGATCTCACGGGTCTTGCAAATCCATGCAGACCCTATAAATAGCCAAGGAACTGGGGTGAGAATGTGTGGAGTGAGGTGAGGTGGGTGAGGACAGGGGGGAGCGAAGGAGGGAGAAGGAGGAGTAGATGGGGTGGGGGGGGGGGTGGTGGGGGGTATTGATTTTTAAACTCCGGGGATGTCCCTTAGGACCTCCGTCACGCTGACCTGGACTTACTGTTTGTCCTTCAGCAGGGGCAATGCACCAAATGGGCCTGCATACACACACACTCAAACAGGGAGGCACGCACACGCACACAGGCACACACATGCCCGCGCTCACACACAATACATATACAATACCCATACACAAGCACAAATGAGGGACGCTGCACCAAACAATCGTTTTCGATGAAACACGCACACGCACACACACAGCCCAGAGCTAGGAGGTTAGTGTAGGCCTTTCATTGATCAACCACTTAGGCTGACAGGACAGATCCCTGCTTACAACTGCTTCACACAGCGGCAGGCTGATCGACACTGTCAATCACTCACAAGAAGAGGGATGTGTGTGTGTGTGTGTGTGTGTGGTTATTGTGAAACCACTACATGAATACATAATAACTTAATCCATGTATTGGCATTAAGCTCCTCATTAAGTAGCTATACTGTAAGGTCACACTGTAGGTGGGTGTTTAGGATGTGTGTGTGGGGGGAGGTGAGTGTGTGAATGAGACAAATTGGTAGAAAAGAGGGAGAGAAAGAGAGAGATGGGGAAAGAGAGAGAGATGAAGGGAGAGAGAGACAGAGAGGAAAAAGTCTTTTAAAAAAGAGATTATATCCAGGATTTTCTCAGAAAGCAATCATTCTCCGAGCTGGACCACTATAAGTCTCTGATCATAAATTAGAACATACAACAATCTATAATTCTATTATACTATCATTCTAATATTCTATCATTCCAACATTCTAATATTCTAGTATTATATTGTCATCAGTCACACCCTTGTGTCAACGAGTCACAAATCACCCATGACTGGTTAATGTTATGATTATAAGAACCCAGCAAGTTCATTGAGTTCAGCTTCACACAGTGGTATAATCTCTGCTTTTGTCAAAGAAGCTGAAATAGCTCCCTAATAGGTGCCATGGAGCGTGTGTGTGTGTGTGTTGTCTAGTGACTTTGGGGTTTGGGTTATATTTGGGCGGTATTTTTTATATGATTTTTCATTATTTAAATGGGATGAAAATTGGGAGGAACACATCACAAGTGTTACTCCACCCCAAAGAAACGCAAAGTGTTATACATGCATGTGTGTGTCCTATTGGATGAATCCACTTGCCAATGTGTGATGATAGGGTCACTCCGTGTATCCCAGTGACAGAGACACAAATACATACTAATGATACAGTTCCCCTGTCCTTTGACACGGATCCAGGCTCTCATACAGAGAGACCTATTCCACACCTCTTTCAGCTGTGCCCTGGGACACCCTCGTCTTCTCTGGAGCATCTCTCTCTTTCATTCACACCTTCTTTGCCACATGTCTGACAAGAGAGAAATACTGTATTTTCAACCAGGCTGTCATGATGTGTGTACTGAGTGTGTTAGTGTGCATGTGGTGTGTGTGCGTTTTAGTGTGGATGTGGTGTGTGTGTGTGTGTGTGTGTATAAGCGGACTGGAGAAGTATCCCCATGGCTAAACACCAATCCAAACAGATGGTGATGAAGAGCATTGTGGGATACCATATTCACATTGCACGTTCCCCATGACAGCCATAAATAACCCAAGCAAACACACCGTGGTATAAAAATAAATTACATTTGTGGAATTGCAAGATACAAAGTACGATGCCACTATGTGGAACACATAGCCTACTTCATGTACAGTCAAGACAGGTTAAAACAGTGATGTGAGCCTAACATCCTCACAACATGTTTGACCCTCAAACATCCACGCATCCCCACACACGTCAGGACAGTGGCACAGGGACACACCGGGGCAACACGACGGGATCTGGACCATTCATTATTGAGCGAAGCATGATGGGAGCAGTGACAGAGCACTGACTCATGGCTTCTAGAACCCCCGGAAGAGTGCGGTTCCAAAGCAAACCCTCCAGGCTGGGGGCCTGGCTGCAGTCAGTGTAGAGGCCAGAACCCAGAGGGAGACTTAGGAAACTCAGTAGCAGGAGCACTCCGCTCAGGAAAATCCTGTTTAATATACTGGGAGTGAAACCGCTCTCTCTCTCTCTCTTTCTTTCTCTCTCTCTCTCTCGCTCTCTCTCTCTCCTCTCTCTCTCTCTCTCTCTCTCTCTCTCTCTCTCCTCTCTCTCTCTCTCTCTCTCTCTCTCTGCCTCACACACACTGGGCTTCCTTCCTCTGGGGGGAGGTGAACAGTAGCCCCCCGCTTGCTGTCACGACACGGTGGCCTTGCTCCCACACACACACACACACACACACACGTATAGTGAAACACACAGACACACAATATAGCACACACATGCACACAGGTTCAAAAACACAAACACAGTGGGTTCCACCAGTGAGTCCATGGTGTTTGTGGTGGAGCAGACACCAGTTCTGTCCTAATGTTAGAGCTGCCTTCTATTCTGACACTGGGTTCTGTTGTGTTCTCACTGTTCCTGTGTGTGGCACTGTTTTAAGAGAACAGCGATCTGGAAGGAAGCATGAATGACTGTTAGTGTGTGACTAAGCGAGAGTCTATGTGTGTAAATGTGTGTGCGTGTGTGTGTCATCTCCAGCTGAGTAGCAGGATACAGACAACCAGGAAGAGATAAGCACGGGTGAATGGAGGGAGCTGTGAGTGTGTGTGTGTGTGTATGTGTGTGTGAGCGCGCGTGTGTAAGTGAGTAAGTGTGTGTGTGCGTGTTTAAGTGAGAGTGAGTGAGCACATGTATGTGTTGGCGACCGTGCGCGTGCTCGATGCGTGTGTGCGTTCACATGGGGAAATCACTTCACAAAGGGCTGGAAGTGTGTGTTCTCCTGTCCAACAGAGTGAGGCTACGAGGAGATAAGCAGACAGCCAAATATTCCCGTTGTGTTTTCCCAGCAATAACAGGAGCCGGAATACCAGCCTCTCACACCCACTGCCATGGGGTCACCCAGGGAATGGGGCCCCACTTCCACTTTAATGGGCTGTACACACACAAACACACACACACATACACACACAAATACATATGCACACTTAGTAATATATGGGAATGACAGTCACATTGATATATGGAAACATGATACCATACATACACACACACCCAGACACACATTTGCACTACATAGACCCAACTCCTCCAGCCACACCAAACTGGAAAGAGATGAGGCTGAGGACAGGAACAGCGTGAAGAGTGGGAGACTGGAGGAGGAATCAAACTGGAGATCTGCTTCTCCACCTGTGGCTGGGTAGGGAGAGTCCGGCTCCTGCTCTTGGAAAAGGCTCGAGAGCTGTTGGTTTTAGGGACCAGCCATGCTTTGAGTGTAGACGTGTATGTAGCGTGCGGCCGCACCAGACCCAGAGTCTCAGGGCTCCCGTGTCCTTCAGGATTCTCAATCGGAGCGCTGTTTAAGTGTTCAGGAGAGCTGAAAGAGCCCAGTGTTTTCACGCTGTCTCTCTGTGATCTGTCACAGTCACATACTCACACACGAGTACATTCATGCTCAAACCCCATCGAGCTGTGGAAGTCACATTTATCATATCAAAATATCAGAACATAACGCGACACAACCCTCACTGTAAACTAACACACACATAGACACACGCACACACACACAGCTCAAGTTCAGGTCTATGTGGTATGTTTGGAATGTGTTTAAGTAAGCTTTTGAAAGTTCAATGTTCTGGATGGAGTTATTTTGATCAGTGCAATATGTAATCACAAAAACCATGAGTAAGACTACAACTACACTCACTCCCACACTCTGACAAGTACCAAAACAATATTTGGAAAAGAGAAGAGAGGGAAGGAGAGGAGAGAGGAAGAGAGGCCAAGCCAGGGCAGAACAGGACAGGTCAGTACTTGACTCAGATCTGGGTCTTTAGCCAAACTCAGTACTGAATGATGCATGGCTGAAGTAAATACAGGATGATTGGACACCATCCAAGGGGTTAACTGTCCCCACTTGAGCAGTGACGTTCACTAGAGTGAGCTTCAGTCCATTCAAATGAAACTTATTCCCCAATGAAGACTGTAGCAGGAAAAACTGGGTGTGAAAATGTGTTTACAGAGTAATGAAGCATGTGAGAGGACACGTGAGACCAAGTAAGACCCATGAATACACACACACCTACTCCCAAACGCCCCGTTATCAAACACAGAGAGAGAGAGAGAGAGAGAGAGAGAGAGAGAGAGAGAGAGAGAGAGAGAGAGAGAGAGAGAGAGAGAGAGAGAGAGAGAGAGACAGAGAGAGACAGAGAGAGACAGAGAGAGACAGAGAGAGGGACAGAGAGAGAGAGAGAGAGAGAGAGAGAGCAGAGAGAGAGAGAGAGAGAGAGAGAGGAGAGAGAGAGAGAGAGAGAGAGAGAGAGAGAGAGAGAGAGAGAGAGAGAGAGAGAGAGAGTCTTAAGTGAAACTCCAGACGTTGAATCTCAGCATCTGTTCACTTCTGGGTGGAGTACAGCTGAGACAAACACAAAGCCATAGACACACTGAGACACAAATACACTCACACACACATAGACACACATGACATGTACTCTCACAGACAAAACACAAAAACAGACAAATACACACACACACATATGTTCAGCCAAGATCTCAGACACCCTCATATTGTAATAAAAAAATCGATAAAAATAAGGACAATATAGGATATACCGTATATTTAGTCACACAGACACAGAAAAACACACACTACATACACTGACACAGGTGCAGAGGAGGTTAAATGAGGCACTCTAACCTACATACATATTCAAAGGAATTATAATGTATTCTGCAGTGTACCATGATTGCACACACATCTCATCAAAGACCAAACCTTCTCTGCTGAGGTTAGGACTCTCATACCACAGCGCGCCCCAACCTGTCATTAGGCTCTGTGTAGACTTCAAAACTGCTTCTGACCCTGTTTGTGTGTGTGTGTGTGTGTGTGTGTGTGTGTGTGTGTGTGTGTGTGTGTGTGTGTGTGTGTGTGTGTGTGTGTGTGTGTGTGTTTGTGCGTGTATATGTGTGTTTGTGCGTATGTGTGTGTGTGTATATGAGTTTGTGTGTTTGTGCGTGTATGTGTGTGAATGGGGCGGGTGTACGCGTGTGAGCTCCCGCTGTTTCTCATCTATATATCATGCATGCACTCATTTTCTAAATGTTATATATGGCACACTCAAATAAAAGTGCACACACACACAGAGAGACACGCACTCACACAAACACACAGATGAGATCCCGACACGATAATAGTCTTGATGGGCAGGTAGCCTACAAGTGGGAGCCGCGTGAGTTTACGTGCGGGCGGTGAAAAGTGCATCCCGATGAGGAAACGGGCTTATGACCGTCAGCGGTCTGCACGTGGCTTCGTCCCGGGATCACTTGCGGACACCGAACTAAACCAGGCGTGATCGGTTACCGAGGCCGGGAGAGGGGGGCGGAGGGACTCTGGACTAATAATCGAATAATTAGCCTATATCTTTCTCCATTTATCTCTGCACACAAGCATACCTGTCTCTCTTCCACAAACACACTCACTGTGTAGGCTGTATACATTATACAAATGTTACTATCAGATGTTACCCTTCTCCGTGGCGCTAAGAATGGTGACAGAGCCCGAGCGCACGGGGAAGCGCGTCTCGGTGGGTCTAGATAGTCTAAATATTTCATTAAATGACACGTTGATCAAGAAACTCAACTTCTCATACAATAACACACACACACTACACTGACAACCACAATCAATGTTAAACAACTGCAAATGTATATATCAATGTCAGAGACTCTTCTCTTGCTGGGTATCATAGGCTAATGAGAGGGACTCACCAGCTTTACAGGGGTCTTTGTAGTCGATGGTCTCCGCTTTCTCCTCCTCGTAATAATCATAATTGTTGTCCTCGTAGTCGAAACAGTTACACACGGACACTTTGCCCCAGAAAGTCAACCCGGCCAGCACCAGCGTGATCCAATGCATCTTAGCGGCCAAAGTCGAGGGCACTCGGTCCATTAGAAGACAAAATATATATATATATATATGAGTAAACGTCTTACTGTATCCTCCTCTCCTCTTTGGAAGAGAAGGTTTTCGGCGGAAAGTCAGGTTAACGACGAGTGCAGGAATTTAACGACTCATTGCTAGGAATGGTCAGTGGTCGCACTCAGTGTACGGTTGTCTCTGCACGGCTCCCCGGCCTCTGAACAACGAGAGGTGGCTCCTGTTACCGTAACTGTAGCTGTCTCTGTTCCATGGTCAAGAGCCAGACGGTGCCTTTCTTACAGTATTTCCACGGAGGAATGTATCTTGGTGCGGTTCCGGTTTAACCAAGTGTCCGAGAAAGTGCTGTGACCGCCGGGGAGATTCCGTGTGTCGAGACGCTGCGGAATAGAGAGAAAGTGACAAGTGGGAATGGGGATTCCACTCCTGGTCCTGGGCAGCACGCTTTTGGGGGATTTAAACTACAGGCACTAGCCGTACAAGCGATACGCTCTGCGCGTCACTGTCCTGTAGGCCTACTCTCTCTGTCTGTCTACCTCTCTTTCGTCTATCTCCACTCTATCTGTATCCTTTATGTGATTGCTCACTCTCGTCTCTGAACTCTCTAGTTTTGTCTGTTTAGAATAGATGGTCCAAACTGTGTGCTCCGCGAGCCCAGCGCGGCTTCTGTCCCCGTCAATATTGTGCTCTAATAATCATATGGAAGCGCACCCCCTATACACTACACTTTCCGTGCACAATTACCGCGCACTGTAGCTGACGCAAAACTAGCGCTTCAGTTCTTACTACTTCACTTCTGCTCCGTGCAGAAGATGTGCGGTTCCTCGAGCGGTGACGAAGGTAGGTGATGGTGCAGGGGTGTGTGTGTGTGTGCGTGTGTGTGTGGAGGGGGGAGGGAGGAGGGGGGGCTGGAATGGGTGTTAGCGGAGGGGGGTCCCTCATTACCTTTCTGCGATCTTGGCTTCTTTTGAAACGAGGATGCTGATAGATAAGAAGCGGGGAGAGGGGTGGGGGGTGGGATTGCATCTTAATTAAATTCAGTGCCCTTGTTTGTGACACTCATTTACTGGAGAAAAGAGTTGAAAAATAAAAACCGGTGGCAGTAAAATTCGCACTGCCTTCAAAATTTGAGCTTGAGGGTTGTTCTGTCTGTGTTCTCCACGCACAGTCCTAGAAAAGACAGGATGTGGGGCATTTAGAATGCTCTCTCCAAGTAGGTGAGAGTAGGGTCGTAAATACCGTTAGCATGGTCATGGGCTTGTAATTTAGTTAGGCCTACATGGTGAAATTGGCGAACGTGTGAAATGTGACAGATGGGGTTAATTTTTGCATTGCCCCCTCCTCCTTACTCAAAAAAGAGAAAGAGAGAATACAGTCGCACGCCAAATCTATGTAGGCCTATATAAGCCAATTTATTTATAAACGTAGCCTATAGGCAGTAGGCCTATAGACTAGTCTACCTAGGCCTACTTCTATGTTTTAATACGCTTTCCGGACATGATAATTGCTCGTTACGTTCTATTATTAGCATGTTGTTGCTATCCTTCTGTCGTTTCCACGACTGTTAGCGGCATGTAGCCTATGCCACCTAAGAGCTTTGGCCTACACAGCCCCGGCTGTTATCACCTGTGGTGGTATGAGCTAGATGCGCTGACCTATTTCCCGTAGGCCTGACATCAACAACCCTTTAGTTTCTTGGGAAACTCGGTCTCTATAACTCTATAGGCTACCTTTGTTTAAATAATTCCCTGTGTGGCTTTCCTTCACAAAGTCTCTTTGCGTAGGATACACAATTTCAT
Organism: Hypomesus transpacificus; assembly: GCF_021917145.1. Classification (NCBI taxonomy): domain Eukaryota; kingdom Metazoa; phylum Chordata; class Actinopteri; order Osmeriformes; family Osmeridae; genus Hypomesus; species Hypomesus transpacificus. Next base: position 8,564,359 of record NC_061081.1, on the reverse strand, counting down.
CCGTTACACCTAGGCTATTTAATTAATGACAGGTGTGCTACGAATACACGAGTACAGTGATAGGTTTTGTACAACCGGATGCAACCTGATCTTTCAAAGTCGTAAAATGCTTTTAAAGTTGCCTGGAGTGATATTAACGCAGTAGTAAAAAATAAAGGTGGAGTTGCTGACGACGTCTGTGAAAACCAGGTTAAATCCTTTGGAACCGCACGCACCTTCGCGGACACTTACCTGGTGTTTCTTTTCAGGGTTCACGGTGAGTTCTTTGTTACTTTACAGGGAACCCCAGGCTTTCCCACGCCGCCGAGGACGCCCCGTAGCGCCGCCTGAGTCTCATCAGGCCCTCGTTGCCTGGTACGGGTCATTCCAAACGTGCCCATTTCCCCAAGGGAAGATTACAGGGGACGCTGTCTCTACTGCGCGCCGACTAATCCAGCCGTGTGGAGAAGTAGCGGCGCGCTGACGTCACTCCATCAATCCAGCACCAAGCTGTCTGCGCGGGTCTGTAAAAAAACAAATCCCTTGGTGACAGGAGAGAGAGAGAAACAGATACAGAAGAAGATGCGCAGCTCTATACCCATACCTTTAGGACAAGTACAGGTCTGTTGAATCACGAGCTATTAACCAAACATGATTTGGAAGTTATTTGTTGTAGTCCTGCATGTAGAAGGCTACCTACAGAGTCTAGTGCAAGCAATGTGTCAATGTGTTTAGAATCTGTCCGACACTGATATGGGTATACATAGCCTTGAATTGACTGACTGGATGTTGGTGCACTACCAGTTACACTCTAATAGCCCATTTTAAAGCACACAATTCTGTGTTGGGCTTGAGGTGTATTGTCAACAAGACTGACAAAGGACATAGACACATGCTAGACTAGTAAATGGTACTTTGTTAATATCATGACAACACAACAAACAAATGTCTGTGTGTGAGTCTGTGTTTGATCTATGCAATCTATTCACATTAATGCTGTGTATTTAAACAGGCTGAATCTATAGAGATTAATGCTGTGTGTGTGTGTTTGTGTTTCTATTTAAAGCACATATTGATCAGCGTGCGTCTCTGAAACTCTGTGAAAGTACCTCGCCAGCACTCTGGGCCAAGCTACTGACCCCCCAGAGAGGCACATACACACACAGACCCTCTACTTCTGAGTGGCCACCAGACCTTCCGGATGCTTTGATCAGCAGGTAAGAATGTTATTACCACACACACACTAACATACACTCACCTACACACACACACAACCAAAGAAGCATGTGCAATTTATTGTATTTGGGAGAGATGGAAAGAGGAAAGAAGGAAAGAGAGAAAGTGGGGAAGATGAAAAGATGGAGAGAGAAAGAGATACAAAGATGATAGGACTGGAGTACTAAAGATGATGAGATTATAGACTCTTCCTCTGGTGATGGGGCGGATTGGTAGCCTTTATGAGATCTCCTGAGCCTTGGGAGGAGGTGGGGGGAGGGTGGGGGGGGCAGAGAGTTCTGAATGATCCATCACTGTGTTACTGAGGCCACACAGGAAAGGGAAGCTCTGCTGACACCACACGAGACCACCTCACTTGAGATGGTCCGCTTTGGCTTCAGGGAAAAAGGGAAAAGTACCAGGAGACTGAGGGCTATGACACTGCTTTTTATTGTCATGTAGACCAGTATTTGCATCATATTTTCTTCAATATAGTCCAGGTGCTCTGTGTGCCAAAGTGTTATTATAATAATAACACTGATACGAATACTACAATTTCTGCTAATTATAATATTACACGCACGCACCCACACACGCATGCAGGGAAGCACACAAGCACACAAATGTCCACAAACGCACTCACACAGAAGGATATGTACGTACGAACACACACACGCAGCCCGTTGAGGTCTCTCCTAAAGTCAACAGAGCGAGCTGAGGGAGAGAGGGCAGGAGAGGAAGAGAGGATATCCTCTGTTTAAACTCCATGCTGAGCCTGCCTCCCCCTCTCCCCCCTCCCCCCCTCTCTTTCTCTCATCCTCCCTTTTGTCTGTCTCCTTCACATGGATCTGGTTTGAAGTAGATGACGAGGAGCATGTCTGTGTGCCAACCAGCAGCCTGCCCTGCTCGGGAGATAACATGGAGACTTTTGTCCTTGTCTTAAAGAGCATTAGCAGAGAGAGGAGAGAAGGGTCAGGTGAAAAAAAGAGACTGCAGGCATGAAGAGGAACAAAGAGGAACAAAGGGGTCGAAAGAAAATAGGAGGAGTTACCGCAGGACATGTTTGTTTAGTATAAAGTAAAATGAAAAACTATATGGTGGAAAACCGTATGGTGAACATGTGTAGAGTAAAGTACATTTGTGTAAAGTGAATGTGTAGAGTATAGTGAATGGGTGCATAGTGAATTACTGAGAGTAGGCTAATGCAAATTACTGTGAGTTACTTTAGAGTACAGTGAATTAGTGAACGAGTGTTATTTATTGTATAGTGATTGGGAATGGGTGTAGAGTTAAGTGACTGAGTGTAGAGTATAATGAATGCAACTTTCCAGCTTGACACTCCTAAATCCTGGGAAGGCTTCAAAAGAGAGTGTGCGTGTATGTGTGTGTGTACATTATGTGTGTGTATATTATGTGGGTGTGTGTGTCTGTGTGTGCGTGTGTCCAAATGTAAACACTAGTCTTCTGCTGACACAGCAATTCATCAGGAATTCCGGGATGTGTGTGTGCATGTGTGTGGCCTTTTGGCCGCAGCTCTTCACATATATACTTCCTCTCTCAGTAAGACGTTAAGATCTGAGACATTTTGAAAAAGAAGACACACATACACACACACACAGCTCATCACATTGTGCATCATGTTGTGTAACAGGTGAGTGTGTTGCCCAGTGTGTTATTGTATTAATGATGTGTGTACTATATGACCTTATTAAAGTACCGCTCATGGGACATAACAGTTACAGTCATTACAAGTGTAGTACCTAGCCTTTCCGTTCAGAGTTAATGTAATGTGTTTTTTAATTAATGTAATGTCGTTTTCCATTTGGGGGAGCGTGTTTTTGCATTGGGGGGAGGTGAACAAGTCATCCGATTTGGGGGGAGTTGACTCGTATTGGGGGGGAGTGTTTTCATTTGGGGGATGTACTCATATTAGGGGGTGTGATTTGCACTTTAGGGCCACCGTGTATTACCAACATGTTTACCCCCCCCCCCCCCCCCCCCCCCCCCCCCCCCCCCCCCGCAACTCTTTCATGAAACCCTCTTACTACTAAACGTACATTTGGGTCATGTCATGGTTTCACTTTAGGTGACACTCCTGTCAGTGACAGCTAGTATGTCTGTAACAAGCCACTACCCTCTACAGGCTGCTGTGGGCAACTGCATGGATAAATCAGTTGAGCTGGCAGTGGTCATCATAGGCAATATTGATTTCTTGAATTGTTTAGTCGTCTTTCTTTTTCTCTCTTTCTCTCTAATGCGCATACACACACACTCTACTTTGCTTTTATACCCTGGTGTGTGTTCGTGGCAAAACTGATCGATGGTATTGATGAGCAGATGCTAATAGCGGATGCTAATAGGGACTGTATGAGTAATAGGCTAGGAGGCCATTGATCTGCAGAGTTAGCAGTTAGCGCTAAAACAGCTGAATCAACCACAGAGTTGGTCTGGAAGTGCCACTATAGCTGCAAGTGTGTGTAGGATTTATGTTTAAATTCATTCCTGTGTATGTGTGTGTCTGTGTGTGCTTGTGGTACACAAAAGTTAGGGTACACCCAGTTGGAAATCAAGACAGTTTAGGAATTGAACTGCACAATGGAAATAAACACAAGTTTAGTGTGTAACGTAATTGCAGATAAACCATGTTAAAAAAGGGTCAAATATACTGTTCCTGTGGGTTTTGTTGGTCTTATTTAAGGCCAAACTTATCCGTGTTCTTATATTCTATAGATACTGAGTTCATAGATGCTACAACGATCACTTGTACATAGCTTTGGATAAAGTGTCTGCTAAATTATTCAATGTAAATATAACAATTATAAGAGATATGGGTTACTTTACATCTCATCCTGGAGTCAGGTTTATATAATAATAATAATAAAAGTGTATTTTCTATAAATCCTTTAAAAGTTGCATCTCAAAGTGCTTTACAACATAATAAATAAAATACAATGAATAAAAAGGTAGAGAAAACATGCAATAAGAACAAAGACAACCCCTCAAAAGAATCACATGAGAGAGAGAGTCACCCATAGAGCGGAAACAAGACATGGGAACAGTTAGCAAACCACAATCAGAGGATCGAAAGACACGTTTGGAATGTAAGGGGTAAGGGTCAGACGGCTGAGAGGTTAGGGAATCAGGCTTGTAATCAGAAAGTTGCCTATTCGACTCCCGACCGTGCCAAATGACGTTGTGTCCTTGGGCAAGGCACTTCACCCTACTTGCCTCGGGGGAATGCCCCTGTACTTACTGTAACTATTGCTAAATTACTAAATTCAAAAGTTCAGACTAGTACAAAGGGGCCAAACCATGCAGAGCCTTGTAGATAAGCATATAATTTATCATTTATTACATAAATCTATACAAAACATGACAGGGAGCCAGTAAAGGGACTCCGAAACATGACAGGGAGTGAGTAAAGGGACTCCAAAACATGACAGGGAGCCAGTAAAGGGACTCCAAAACATGACAGGGAGCGAGTAAAGGGACTCCGAAACATGACAGGGAGCGAGTAAAGGGACTCCGAAACATGACAGGGAGCCAGTAAAGGGACTCCGAAACTTGACAGGGAGCCAGTAAAGGGACTCCGAAACATGACAGGGAGCCAGTAAAGGGACTCCGAAACAGGAATGATGTGATTACCTGTCCTCGTCCTGGTCAACATTCTAGCGGCCAATTTTTGCACATACTGCAAAAGTGCAAAGACTGCAAATTACATACTGAAAATTACATGTAGGGTAGTGATGTATGTCTGTGTGGTGTATTCATTCTCTAGTTGGCACATATTTGCAATATGGTAGTGTACATAGTTGGTCACTAGAGAGCAGCAAAGTTTCCAATGGCAGAATGGAGAAACATATTCCTAATCAGATTTATTGTACTGCAAATTCCCAGTCTGAATTCCCTGCAATGTACTGCTTCTACCACAAGAGGAAAATCTGTTTATTCTGTGAATCGTGTGTGTGAAAGAACGCACGCACGCACACACGCGAGCGCACACACGTTAAACTCCTGTGCTTCTTGTCTTGCATGAAAATAGTATGGCCTGATGTAACCATCTTAAAATAACTTACCTTTTAGTTTGTAAATAACATACACACACATGAATTCAGCCTATGGCTATCAAATACACAATTGTCTTATCAGATTGCGTAAGTGAAGTGCCATTAAATGTACTACACACATGCATTCTGGACACTAATGTACACATTTTTGGTTCAAAACTTTTCAATGGAGTCTTTCTAAATAAAGTATATGTGTGGCAAACCACATATGCGCACTAAACAACTGTCCAGAAACTTCAACAGAAGACAGGAACTTTAACTTAAACTTCTATTCGTGGGGCGTACGGGAATAGAAGTTGAGTCACATACGGGAATGTGACTCAAAGTGATGAAATGTAATGCCTGTATAACCGAGGAGTTTTAAAATATGTTCCTTGAAGAGCATCTTCACGGCTTCATGGCAATCACACTCCAGTGTGAAGCTTGACTCTGTTACATAAACTAGCCTGTTGTTCAGCACTACATTCATCTCTCGTGGAAAGGTTTTGTGAGCGTACAGAAAACTGAGTGACGGTAAACGCTTTCAAACCAGTGAGAACTAGTGTTTGTGTGTGAGAGATAGAATGTGTGTTGTCACAAAGTGAAAAGATGTATCTGAGGAAAGGCTACCTATTTTAAGTGTGTGTTTTGAGTAAACAAAGAGATTTACAAAAGGGTCAGGGCTGAGCAGTAGAGGGTTCTCGAGGGTCTCGTCTTCTATGTAATCTGTCTAAAGAGAAACATAGGTCTTAATCAAATTAATTTTAACAGCTTTTCTCTTCTGAGAATAAGAGATGACATCCTCAACCAACAGGACTCTGGGTGAAGAGCTAAATAGAGAAATACCTCCAATCTCCGATTCTTCCAGAAGAATCCATCCATTCAGAAAGAATCAGGCAGCCGGCCTCCTCCTTCACCCTCCCCCCTCATACCCACTGCGTCGGGGGGGGGGGGGGGGGGGGGCAGAGCAAGGGTGGAAGGAGATGGGAAGGGGCTGGTGCCAGTCTAATGCCCCAGTGTGCCACCCTTCAATGGGCCTTTGTCGACGCTGCCATCCTCCCCTCCTACACATTCAGGATGGTCACATGGCACGCCCACTCCGTGCCCGCCTCACAATGCGTCCCTGTCACAAGCCCTTCATTGGCATGCCGTGGTTGTGGCGTCTGGCAGGGACAGGGTGTCTAGCTCGACGCCTCGCACAGGATTGGGAAGGGGTGTGTGTGTGCAGAAACAAACCCCACTTCCTGGTTCCGGTCCTCATTCAAACCCTCTCATAAGAACTCTGAAGTGCTTTTCAGTCACTGACCTGGGAAGTGTGTGCATGTCCTGCAACAAAGACAAGCAGACAAAGATATATGAATGATGTAGCCTGGAAGCCTTGCACTTGCACTGACCATGCAATTTGACCCCTTAAAGTGTCGTAGCCAAACTGTGTAGTTACAGAACTACGGTGGATTTAATTAGCGGAAAGTTTACACTTGTTTTGGGTCGCCTATTTGTATGTTTTCAATCTGTATAACACATTTTCAAGTCAGACTTAAGGACTGCTTTGACACAACTAGTTTTCTTTTGTTTATTAGCCTTGGTTGGGCTCATACACACACACACACACATTTAAATCTAACGTGTTTGAAAGTGTTTACCGTCTGTCTGGTGTTACCATCAGTGTCTGACAACAAAAGTGCTGCAGACCAGGCCATTAACAAAGTTTAGAGATCCAGTTATTACACATTTGTGTATTAAGGTATAGGGAAGGTATAGGCAATAAACATGATTAAACAATTAAAAGTACAATACCCAGGATTTCAGGGAGTAGACTATGTAATAATTTCGGTCTGTATCTGTTCAGTTATGGTTTCAAAAACAGTTGTGTGCTTGCAAGAACAATGTGATAACTGCCTCGAATGGAGCTATGTGGGGATGGAGGTAACCTACCTACGTGAGCATCCCCCTCCTCGCTTCAGCTTGCATCCCTCACTCCACGAACAAACTGTACTCTCTCTGTCTATGTTGAACCGGCTAGGAGGAGGGACCTAGTCGAGAGCTACGTGTGAAACGCGTTGAATTTAAATTGTCTACGCAAATATCAATTGCCATCTTCACCTGAAAACACACAGACCGTCGCCCGAGGAGCGTTTGTTGACATATTAAGTGTTTGATTCAACGTTATGTTGGCCGTAACCTTGTTAAGACCGTAGATTCAAAGCAGACAAACGTTAGCTTGACATCGACCACAGTAGTCGCGAACTGATTTAAGACGCCCTAAACTGAGCGGCTTTCGCGTTTCGCTTTTTTTTTTTTGAACTGGTCAGTTTTTTTCCATTGGTTTCGAAGCAATATTTTCTCTATTGGCAGTACAGAAGATTCCAACACAAAGAAAATATCGGAGTCAATATCGATTGGTAAGTTGTCTTACTGTACTGTTATATCTTGCTTCGTTGCCAGGGTATGTTGGTGCTCTAATTTCAGTCACATTTACAAGGCAAGGCTAACCTGAGGCTAATGCTGATGCTTGATTATTACTTACGCCTACCTCATTAATGGGTTATGGATGTTGGTGTATGTGTGGGTATATCTAGATAGATAGCTAGCTAGCTATATGGCTTGGTACAGTAGCTAAAGACGACAATTTTACTTGGGAGGTTTTTCAGTTATTCAGTCAGAACTAGTAACTACCGAGAGCTAGCTGCCAAAAATCGTTCTGCCAGATCACGTCGATTAACAAAGCAAACCTTATTCACCGACATATGCTACTTAAGTATTATTCTTAAGTAGCATAAATTAAGGAAATACTCCATTTATGGTGGGAGCTGTCTTGTTGTAGTAGACTTCCAGACTATGCGTTGTCTGTAATTATGACTTCATCACTCGATTTGTATTGCGGCACGTGCTGTGTAGAATAACAACAGAACTCATAAGTAAAGCCTCTTGAGTTGAGCACTGTGAGTACTATTACACAAAATATTGTTTGTGTTTTTATAATTTCCTTTATCATGCCTATGTGTTATATGGGAATAACAGTCTGGTATTGTGGTAAGCATCACTTTAATAAACTAGATGTTGCCTCTGTCTTCTTATGTTGCTGCATTGAATTTCACTGAGAGGTTGGAGAACGAACGTTAAAGACGCGCTTGGGTAAAACATTAACTCTTGCGTCCCCATGAATATTCTTAGCAGTCGGCTGAAACTGTTTGGAGCTCTACAGCACTAATGAGTCACTTTCATAACACGTTGTGCCATCAAACAGAATAATACTTATAACTAGGTATTACAATTGGAATAAGATGCTTTTATTTGGTTATTAGCTTTTAAATTGACCTAAAATCTAGAACCTTTAGGCCAGTACTAGGCCGGCAATTACAAAATTAAGCAATGAGCGCGCTAGAGGATTTGAACTAAGAGCTGTTGTAGAAAACATTGTAAACCCTGTCCGCATCTATTTTTTAAGAATGTTACAGGTTTTTGTATTCTAATGTACCTCAATCAAGGATGAGATAGTTACTACATTATAACTTTTGGGATCTACTCTTATGTACTGACAAAGCATAGCAACAAGATGAAACACTTATTGTTTTCACTTATTGTTTTTTGAAATCGTAAAACCAAGCACTAAAAATAAGCATTAGATCTACCTGTGTGTGTGTACTCTGTTTGTGTCTGTCTCTCCTCCCATAATACCATCCCCTCAGTTCGCCTTGTGTACCGTTTAGCTGTGCTCCCTGTGCCCTCTCCATAGGAGACCAGCTATTAAGAAGGAATCAGGGACATGTTATTCTGCACAATGTCCAGAGATGTCAGTTAGCCTCATCTTTGCTGCACTGTGGTTACAAACAACTGAAACCCCCACCTCACCCCCCGAGAAAAAGGGGGGTCAGTCAATTGTTTCCAGGAGCCGATACCTCGGAATATAAAAACACAAAAAGTACCAGTACATCAGATTCACTGTTAACAACACTCCCGTCCCCACGCCCAGCTGTGTTGGTCTTAATCCCAGTTATGCAATTCCCCTGTTAAAGTGGAAAAAAGGCTGACGGTAATTGTAAATGTACTTTTGCTGGTGTACACTAGGATACATGGGACTCCCCAGTGAGGGTCAGTTTCGGTGATGTTAAATGATCAAAGTTGTTCAAATGGACTTGTAACAAGATTATGTAACAGACTAGTATTGAAAATGATTTTATTAATGGACTCATAGACGCCCTTGATTTAACAACTGAATGAAAGTAAAAGTATGACGGTATATGACTTAACGGCCAAACCCAGGCCAAAAAAACGTGTTTGTTTTGGATGCGAGTCATGTTTGGCTGTCGATTAACATCTCACTGATAGGCCAGATAGAAACACTGACTTGGAGATATTGCTACCAGAAAAACCTGTATGCTGCATTGCTGCACTACATGTCAAGGAGATGGATAATGTATGCACATTGAAACAAGAAACCATTCTATCCGTTATGTGACACTTTACCCATGCTGTCACTGAAAACAGATTGACATGTAGTCCCTTTTCCTAGATCAAGTCATGTAGCCACTAGCCAGACATGTGCAGGGCAGGATTCCATCTTCCAAGTATTATACTCGAGCAGTCTGCTGAATGACCAAAACAGCATGTTACTAACAGCCGCTAGGTTAGGTCTTCCCTCTGCCGTGCTGGACTGAGGTGGCAGAAACCCTGTGCTTTTGGCAAAGAAAGCACCAAGCATTTTGACAAAAGAAATCCCTAGGGCAACGCTGTGATGAGATGATCCTCTGAGGTTAGGCCAATCATAGAGATCATTCTTTACTGGATTGTGGACTGAAATGCTCATTTCCCCATTAGCGTGTTTCCGTTTTAGTGTCTGTTTGTGGTCGGGTTGTTTGGCAATGTGGCAATGTGACTCCCTGTGATCAAATGGCTGGGGTTGTGCTGTGGCTTTGCTTCGTTGGCTATCGTAAAGCAGATGATCGATGAACACTGTGTGTGTTTTGTTAGGAAGCACCGCAAGAATCATTTTCTATGTCGACACTTCACCCTCATTAGTTTGAGCTGGAGTCATAGTGTCTGTGAGGTTTGGGGTTGAGGTAATATACAGGCCTAAATCTGTATTTGGCAGAGTGTGGTTGTTGCCCAGTTTTGGCCCTCGTATCCTCACGTGACTGTGTGTTTTACTGAGCATCAGTTACCTTGTTTTTAGCAGGGCGAGAGAGGGTCCTATTTTAATCAACTCATTGAAGATGAGAGCATACAGACTGATAGCCGAACATACCACACCCAACACCACTCAGAGTTAACCTGAGGGCTTGTTTACCATCTCACTGACTCACCAGGTTAGCAAACGTCTTTGCGAAAATGCGGTGAGTTTGTGCGCAATATCAAACTAAGGAGGTGAGTTAAAAGGAAAAATAGTGCTAGTCTATGTTTTCCCTTTCTTTCATATTTTGCATCTCATATGGGTCATTTAATTTCAAGGCAGCAGTGTATCTTCGGGAATAAGTCAACCATTTAATCAATGTCAATGTTTGCTGCGTGTAGCCTAAGTCAAGCAGTAAAGCATATCTCCGACAATGTAAACAAAGCATGTGTGATACACGTGTGAATCAAGTCCAACAAAAAAAGCTTATCCGCCTGAAATAGATGTTGTTTATGAGGCAACAGGGGAATTCAATCGTGAGAGAGAAAGCCTTGCGTACACCATGCAGGGCTAGGTGGGAGAGGGTGAGGACGGGCCGCGGAGTGACGGTCGACAGCTGTGTGTGTCAGTTGCTGTTTGGCCCAGCTTGTGTTACTGAATGAGACCACAGAAGAAGAATAGGGCGGGGATCCCAAATGGTGCTTCTAGTCAAGCGCATGTAAAGGCATCTGTCCAATTCATCAAGTCAGGCATGCTTACTTACCAGGCCAACAGCAGTCATTCGGAGGCGGTGTTATTCTATGGTGTTTCTTCCCAGTTTGTGTCTGTGTGCTCCCACTGTGTCCCCCTCTCTGAGCAGGGGGTTCCACAGCCCGGCCCCAGATCAGGCCCAGCAGTAAAGTGGATTAATTAACCGCACAACCAAGACCATTGCCCTGGATTAAGGGTCGGTTTAATCGGGGTGCCAGCATACTGAGTGAATTTAGACGATCATGCAGGTCAACTGTGGCGCCCAGCTCACTGATGTTGTTGGCAGTTCTCTGAAACACTTAACCGTCGTCATGGTGTCTACTTTGTCCTCAATTTCTCAAGGTAGGGGAATCAAGTGAGTTGTGGAGTGTTCCTGCTCAGTTGTGGCAGTGATGGGTTTATAGTGTGATTGGAGATGTGTTTACCAGTAAGGCTGCAGACCCATAATGGCATGAAGCATGGAAGTTTGTACATGTAAATATCCGTTGTGTCCAGTGCTAGGTGGGCAGTAGACTTTGGCAGGGCCCAGGTGGATGGCCCCTCACTCCCCACCCCCCTTGTGTGCGGGTGTGTCAATGTACACGACACATAATGAGTGTGTGTTCTCTGGATGCTTCCAGAGCATGACGTTTGGTTGACCTTATTCGGCTCAAGTGACTCCCATCCCCCATCTCCATGTCTGAAGTTCGTTAGTCTGACCTACTTTTTACTGAACTCGGCACAACTCGGCTGAAAAACAAGTAGATCTTTTTTTTCTCTTTTTGCGTTAGATATTTCAGAGCCTCAGGCTATTATGTTTTCTCCTAGAATCGATGGGGCGCCTATTTAACACCCTCTCCCCTCCCCCTCCCACAACCAAACACCCATCATTGTTTCACAGCCTGACCAGAACAAAGTGGAGTTTTCCTAAGGTTACCATCCCCATTATGATGCCTGATGTGTACATTGCATGTCCCTGAGAGGGGGGGGGTCACAGCTGAGCTTGTTCACAGCTTAGCCTCGCTACTGTTCCCCCCCACAATGACTCTACACAACACAGTACAACATGTGTGAGCAGTGATGATGCCAATTACTCTGCTAAGCCGCCATAAGGCCTTGTCCCTGTGTCGGGATTTTGGACTCTACAAACTCAGTCAACCAGTAGCGCCGCGGTGTGGGTGTGGTCTCTCTCGCCAGTACTCGGCCATTCTGATCTGTTTTTTCCCTGTGCTGTCCTTTGGCATATTAGGTTTCAGAAGTGCAAATCGCAGGACTGGACATGGCTTCCAGTGGAATTTTCCACTTCCCAGATTCAGACAGCAGCCTTTGTTTCTTGTGTGTGTGTGTGTGTGTGTGTGGGGGGGGTTCTCACTACAAGGCCCTGTAAACTGGCCAGCAGCACAGTTGTGTGTGTGGGGGGGGGGGGGTTGTTGCGAAATACAGCAAACATTAAGCTGTTTCGGAACAGGCGAGAGCGTGTAAGCTTGAGAGCGACACAGTGAGAGGAAAGAATGTGCAACAGACAGCACAGCCAACTCTGACCAAAGTTGTGAAAATCGGGTTTGTTTTTGTTTTCAAACTGAGAGACATTTCCAAACACGGGGGTCAGGAGGTGCCAAGGAGGACAGAGATGAGTAGGGTTTCTGATAGCATGCCATGGTGAGCGGCTTTCAAAGCAGTGATAGTTTGCAGTAAAAATACATTAATGACCGTTTAATGTGACATCATGGGTCTACCTACTAAGTCACATGTGTTGTATGCCTTCATCAATCAGTTACAACATTCTGTAAAAGTTTTTTTTTATGTCTACATTTCACCATTCTTCCTGTTATTTGTCTTAGTCACGGTTACTCAGTTATCAAATAGCCATGCAGCTACAGTGACACAATTTAACAAAATGACAAGAAGAGGGTGAAAGGTGAACTTCAGTTTGTCGGCGTCACAGACCTGCTGATCAGTCCCTCACCGTAGAGGGACTATTGATCGCTGGTAAGAACTGGATAAGATCTCAGTGGGGAAAGCAGATGATCTATATGTTTTGGTCTCAATGTCAGGTTCACTGCTTTTCTGCCCTCAGTGGGGGTTGTGGAGTCCAGCATGTTGTTGACTACACGCTGTAGAGTTAGGCTGCTCTGTAAGGTGGACTGGATCTACCGTGTCCCAGTTGTGCATGCGATGGGAGATGACTGGAATGAAGGATCCAGTGAGCTGGTCTCTGGAGCAGCTGGGGTGTTACTGGAATGAAGGATCCAGTGAGCTGGTCTCTGGAGCAGCTGGGGTGTTACTGGAATGAAGGATCCAGTGAGCTGGTCTCTGGAGCAGCTGGGGTGTTACTGGAATGATGGATCCAGTGAGCTGGTCTCTGGAGCAGCTGGGGTGTTACTGGAATGATGGATCCAGTGAGCTGGTCTCTGGAGCAGCTGGGGTGTTACTGGAATGATGGATCCAGTGAGCTGGTCTCTGGAGCAGCTGGGGTGTTCTAAGTCCCAGCTCCAGTGTCCATGTCGTGGACACGTGGAGTCGGGGTTGCTTTACAGTCTTAAATGCGTCCAGGGCAGAACTGGATCCCTCGGATCACAGGGAGCCCCCTCTCCCCACCCCCCTCCACACCACCACCTCTCATATCGGGTAGAGCGGTACAGCAAACCCACCATCATCAGGCGCTTTATGATTTGAGAAGTGGTGGGTTTGTGTCAGGAGAAAAAAAGGGGTTGATTTGATAAGAGCCTTTTAGGAGCCTATGTGGTTGCTGGCTAGAGAGGGGGGTTAATAAAGATGCCATTGTGTTCCAACAACTGTGTCAGATTGAATAAAGAAGATCATTTGTCATTGCTGAGAGGCTGCAGCAAACCACATCCAGACCCACAGTTCTGTCAAGAACATGTTGAGATTCTCCTGAATTCACAGGAGCCTATATGTTACATTGTTAATTTTTTGACCCGATTGAACTATCCTAACTTTAGCTTTTTATATTAGTAATGTAATGAGGGGGAGGGGGGGGTTATTTTGCAGCATAATCTTGGTTAAAACAACCAGTTTTTTTATGCAAACTCAGTTACATTTCTCCTCCCTTTTTGCCTCAATAACATGCACAATGCACACCACCTACTGCAGGGCTATTGAGGCCACACCCTCAGCATGCACTGTGCATTCCTCCATCACATGCACAGGTAATTTCTAGAATCATGCACACTACAGCAGGACTATTGAAGCCATACTATTTCATTTAAGCCCAAGGACTACGTCCATTCCCCCCCAAAAAGTAAAACATGTCTTAATAAAATCCCTTCTGATTCTGATTTTTTGTAAATTCTGAAAAACATTTTTATTAGTTGGCAAACATCACCAAACAAATGTTTTATGTTTGTATAAATTAACCCAAATTTCCAATGAATTCCATACATTTTCCAATTAATACGTCAAGTGAATATTTCCCAATCTTAACTTCCCATGGAAAGTTTCCAGAAATTTACCGGAAATGTTCCGTCCCATACCAACCCTAATTGTCATCATCCTCATGAACTCTACACTTTCCTATTATGTCATTAAGATTTTGGAGTGTTTGGACATCTGCTCGCCACAGGTTCTTCTCTGGAGACAGGTTCTGCTGGGAAATGACCAAGAGGTGCTTCAAACTGTGTTCTGGATAAGGTTTGCCTCACTTCCCTGTGCAAACACTGTGATGTGTAGTGATGTGTAGATCTCTGTCTAACTTCTGATGGCAGGCCTGTAAGGGCAAAGAATTTAGACTTGAGTTGTGGCTGAAACAAAGGGCTGGTATTCTACACCAGAAAGGTTTCACTTTCGTGTTGAGTGGTAATGACCTTTCCAGGCCTGGGCCTGCATATCTTTCAGCTGAGGTCCGGGTTATCCAAAGCCTCACCCTTTCCAGTTTCCAAGCCAGTGGCTGAACACCATCTGCCTGTGTAGAAAAGGCTACCTGTTCTGACACATCATGTGGAGCGAGGTGTCAGCTGTTCTCTATCTGCTTGTCTGTTGAAACCCTTCTGCCTACGAGCCTCATGGAACTCCTCCTATGCGAGGGCCGGCGTGCTGAAATGCCGACGGCAGTGTGGCTACGCCAGGGCGGAGGGCGATCGCGGTCCACTCCGTCTGAAATGACGGAGCCAGCTGCATTGTGCCCGTACACTGCAGTCTGACTGCAGGGCCCATGTACTATACCGGACCACCAACCCTGTAGGGCTATATATCTTTTGTTACTCCTCCTCCCCACCTCTCTGTTCACCCTTCTCTCTCTCTCCCCCTCCCCCCGCGTCCTCTCCTCATGCCTGTGTTGGGCTGGTTTTACCACTGCTGTTTCATGAGCACACGGCCGTCCCTTTCTCACGTACCGTAGCTTCCTGAAGGAGCCGTCGTACAGTGGACAGCAGGCCGCCCCGCCGCTCCCGGCCTCTCCCAGGTCCAACCTCTCACTCAGTGTTTACATCTCACGTAGAGCCCCCTAACCACTGCTGGGACCAGCGGCGTGCTCACACTCGCTCTCATTTCCTAGGAATGTGGTGACACCAGCCCCCAGCGGGTTACGCAAGAGGGAGGGAGGGAGGGAGGGAGGGAGGGAGGAGGGGAGGGAGAGGGGAGGGAGGATGGGTTGGGAGCAGAACGGAGCGAGGGAGAAGGGGTAGGAAGGTCGAACATCTGCCGTCCGACTTCTGGCTTTGTCAGGCGTTAGCCAGTTCATGGAGTCTGCATGAAGGCTCTCCTGTTCTAGTCATATAACTGGATTAGGAATAATGTTGCCTCAGTGTAGGAATAGCCTCCATCAGCTTCACTCAATGCAAAAAGGCAAACGTATCCTGACCATCAGTAGATGCTACCTGTGCCTTAGTGCAGGGCCAGCTCTGTTGGACTGTGTGATGGAGGCCGAGGTTTCGTCTGTGGCGACAGGGAAGCTGTTCTGTTAGTTTGTATCCCACCTCCCTCTTTCTGGTATCCAGTCAGGCGTGCGACTGGGTTTGTTGTGTCCTGAGAGGCTCCTTCAGTCTAAAACAGCAGCAGGCAGAGAGGTATTTATAGACTGTGTGGAACCAGCAGGCAGAACCAGGCTGTTTAGGAATGAGCTGAGGATGTTCCGGTGCTTTCCTCCAGACTATGGGAGACTGGTAGGGAAGTTAAGGTGCTTTCCACCGGGTGACAATAAGTGTCTCAGTGACTCTTTTGTTGGTGTGAAATTCTCATAAATACTCACGTCATGAGGTCATAACAGGACGATGTTTGTTTTGTTCAGGTTTGTGTGTGTTCAACGTTTGCCCTCATTGAGTCGACAGGGACTGTGGCCGTTTTCATAGCAGCCTGCCCCGCTCCCTGACAGGGACCTGCCTCTCCTTCCTGCCTCCGTTCCCCTCGTGAATGAGCCGTCCTTTCTCCCTGGACCTCCAGGAGAGATGGGCTGAGAGACATCCCGTTGACGACATTGATGCACTGCAGAGAGAGGAGGGAGGGAGGGGGTGGGGGGGGGTGGGGAGGGGGGCTTTTGAGTCTCAATAGCTGACATAGAGCATCAACAGAACAAAGTTCGTTTTAGGGTTTTCTTTTTGAGGGGGAAGGAGGCAGGGGGGGGGGGGGTTGCCTCTGTGGGCTTATTGTGTGACTAACTTGCGGACGCTCCCGGTTTCACACGGTGAGACACCTTGACATGCCTGGTTGTTTACCCAAGCAGGCTAGTGTTACCTCAGCAACGAGGCACATCCTGGACCCCTGGACTCAGCGAATCTTGATATGGCAGGGGAGGGGGAGGGGGAGGGAGAGGGGGAGGGGGCCGGCAGAAGGGCTACGGGGGGGCTGTGCTGTTCTGCATGAGGAGGGAGTATGAGGTAGAGGAGAATAGAAGTCACCTTGGGTTCCGTCCTTAGGAGATTGGGAAGTCCCTGGTGTGGCTCCATGCAGGCTATGTCATGTCATCATAGATTGTCCGGTGGTGTGCGTTGTACATAGGATGTCAGCTATTTTGACAGTTGGCCTTCCAGGTTTTCAGATTGGCCCTGAGGCGTGTGAAACGCCCTTCTAGTCTGATCCTAGTTGGGGGGGGGGGTTTCTGCATAAAAACACATTTGTAATGAGTCCACTAAGTAAAGTAGCTCCAAGACCATTAACAGCCCAGTTATTTAAAAGCTGAAGGAACCATTTTCTCTTCCTGACAGTCTGATGCAGCTTAACAATAACAACATACGCCCTTCAAGTCATGGGAGCACCTACATGGCGTTGATTGATGGTATCTGAATGCCGCCCTTCCCTCCCTCCCCCTCCTCCCCTCCCCCTGCCTCCACACCCCTCCCTCCCCCTCCTCCCCTCCCCCTGCCTCCACACCCCTCCCTCCTCCCCTCCCCCTGCCTCCACACCCCTCCCTCCTCCCCTCCCCCTGCCCCCCCCCTGCCTCCGCACCCCTCCCTCCACACCCCTCCCCCTGCCCCCTCCCCCTGCCTCCACACCCCTCCCTCCTCCCCTCCCCCTGCCTCCACACCCCTGCCCCCTCCCCCTGCCTCCACACCCCTCCCTCCACACCCCTCCCCCTGCCCCCTCCCCCTGCCCCCTCCCCCTGCCTCCACACCCCTCCCTCCTCCCCTCCCCCTGCCCCCCCCCCCCTGCCTCCGCACCCCTCCCTCCACACCCCTCCCCCTGCCCCCTCCCCCTGACTCCACACCCTTCCCTCCTCCCCTCCCCCTGCCTCCACACCCCTGCCCCCTCCCCCTGCCTCCACACCCCTCCCTCCACACCCCTCCCCCTGCCCCCTCCCCCTGCCTCCACACCCCTCCCTCCTCCCCTCCCCCTGCCTCCACACCCCTGCCCCCTCCCCCTGCCTCCACACCCCTCCCTCCACACCCCTGCCTCCTAGGCCTTGGAGACCGCCCAGCAGCAGGGTTTATCCCTTAGCTGGATTGCGTAACCGCGCGTGGCGCTGGCAGCTCCAACAGAAACTGCTTTGTCTCCAAACAGCAGCTCTGGGCCAGGAGGGGGGAGGGGTAGTTAGTCAAGAGAAGGATCGCAGAGGGAGAGAGTACCGGAGCAAGATCCGGTAGATGACCCACAACAAACAAGTCCAGTCTTTCACTGATGGAAGTCAAGCCTGTCTAGGATGTCTAGCTTGGCTAGGATGAGGGGGTTGTATAGACTGCACTGAGAGTTTCAGACTCGGTGATCCTTCCACCTGGAACGGCAGCAAAATGAAGCCAAGTCTTTCAGCTCTGTCAATCTCAGGTATTTCTCTTACTGGGTCAAACATGTCGAAATGTCCTTGGGGATCCATGGAGGTGGATCGGTGAATTGCCTGCGAGCAGGTCTGGGTTCAGCAGACTCAGTAGGCTGCTCCAGAGAGATTGTGTGAGTCTGTGTGCCGGGCTGTGTGCCTGACTTCACGCCCACAGGAATTTGTGTGTCAAAGGGCCATGTGGATGTGGTTGAGATAACCTCACTCTGTTTTGGTAGACAGACAGGCGAGAGAGACAGAGGGAGAGAGAGACAGAGGGAGAGAGAGAGGGAGTGAGGGGGAGAGAGGGGCGCAGAGGACGAGAGACCCTAGGAAGACAGCAAGATGGGGGGTCGCGGAAAGGCAGAGTAAGAGAGGGGACATGGGAGAGGAAGAGAGGGCAGGTCTTGGCTGTGAGCCATGTCACGCTGGGGGGGGCTGTGGTAGCGCCGAGCGGAGCCAACGAGAGCGCTGCTCTGTTTACCACTACCCACCAGCTAGCGGCTGGGCTGCTGGGGGACAGAGCGCTGTGTTTGTTATTGCTGCCCAGGCGTGTGTGAGGGAGGGGGGTGGCTGACTGAGCGGGGGGGAAACATCACTCCCTCCTCCCTCCCCCTCCGCTTCTGCCAAACTCTGCCCTGAACCACAGCCACTCTGAGGTATAGATTCGTTTCAGCCCTGCAACATGAAGGCACCACAAGGGTGAGTGTGTGTGTGTGTGTGTGTGTTGCAGAAGCGTTCCATAGCCTTCTGAAGTAAACAGTGCTTATCGCTGGCCCTGTCAGCTGGCTTGGGTGTGCAGGGAGAAGTAAAGCCTAACCGTGTGTGTGTGTGTGTGTGTGTGAGAGAGAGAGTGTCTCAAGAGAGTGGCTGTGTATGTGTGTGGCCGTGTATGTGAGCGAGTGAAAGAAAGGTGAGAGAGGGGGGGGGGGAGATCCAGCAGGCTCTCAGTGCAACAGAACAGCCATTCTTGTCGTCCTCCGCTCCTCTTCTGAGAGCGGGCATGTCCAGACATTCCCCTTCTAGTGGGAGGGAACCTGAGACAGTGAAACACACACTCCCCGGGAGCCAGTGGGCTTTGTGTTCAAAGCGTGGCTGAGAGACGAGAGGACATTCCCCTCGAATCCTGCTGCCTGGGCCGCCCTGCTGGCGTCACGTACAGTGTGTCTGACCTCTGCTGGGTCTCTGTCCTAACCATGTGTTGGTCCTACATAAACAAAGAGGCAGCCGTCTTCCGGAGGAGGCCGCGCTACGATAGCAATCTGTTTCCCATTGACTTCTAGGAAAAGAGACAGGCTGTTCATGTAACCTTGCAAATGCAGATCAATGTCACCACACAGATGTGTTTGGTATTGCTGGCTTCCCACAGTACCAGCGGCATAAACATGACATCGTTAGGTTCTTCTTATCCATTGATCCATGGGAGGGGGGTTGAGTCTCTCCCTGGGAAGCAGCACTGTCTGATTTAAACCCTGTTTTCAGTGCTGCTGGTTTCTTTGCAAAGCAGACTTTGTGGAAGTGTTTGTTGCCCCCTGGGATGAATAATGTGAGAGAGTGAAACCTACGTCATCATACGCTATTTGTAGGAAAACTGGTGCAAATCTTTTTTGCTGGTAGGTTAGGTCATATGAAAGTGGGCTCTCCTATCACCAGGCCCTTTATCGACCCAGCTTTCCACTGTTGTCATGGTTACTAGTCATGCCACTTCTATCATTCCGTTACAGTCTAATGTCTCTCCCTCCCCTCTTTTTTTCCCCTCCTTTTCTCCCTCTTCCCTTCCTCCCTCTCTCTCTCTCTCTCTCTCTCTCTCTCTCTCTCTCCATCTTTCTCTCTCTCTCTCCCTCCCCCTCTCTCTCTCTCTCTCTCTCTCTCTCTCTTTCTCTCTCTCCAGGATATCCATGAGCTCTGACTTCCAACACTACAGTTTCAGGATGCCTAATATAGGGTTCCAGAACCTTCCCCTCAACATCTACATTGTGGTGTTTGGGACGGCCATCTTTGTTTTCATCCTCAGCCTCCTCTTTTGCTGCTACCTCATCAGGTAAGATCTACATCGGGCTGATGGCCGGTTTTAGACAAGCTGTTTGTTTAGTGTTGAAGGCCCATCGCCACAAGCGCCATAGTCTTCATTCTACTATTACATTTTTGATTGAGTTTGCATAGTCAAGCAGCGTCCAATCAGATGCTTGACTCCCCTCCCCCTATCTAACCTGAACGGACACCAGCATGTTACCCAAGAACATGAGGAGCCAGGGAGTTGTATTAGAACTGTGTACTGGAGGGGGGGAGGGGGGGAAGGGGGGGGCTTAGTTTGCACTGGTAGAAGATGTTCAAAAGCAGCTCGGCCTCGTGAGTACAGGGCGAGCGTGGAGGTGGTGTGGGCAGGGGGCGCTTCTGGGAAGGCTCCTTCATCTCCTGTGCCAGGTCCAAGGGACTGTGTCCTTCATCACGCTCTCTTTGAAGACCTGAGCTGCTTTCAGAGAAGGGTTCCAGCCTACGGTACAGTTATGCTAAATGAACGATACACACCCTACAGAAAGGCCTGTGTTGGAAGTGATTAAATTGTTTCTGAAATTGTGAAAATGACATTTTTACCATAACCCTAATCTGTGATTTGGTTCAGAACAAAGGTCACGCACATCATTTATGAAGTTATTAACTGTTCTTTGATGGCTTGGATGACAGTAACTGTAATTTTTTTAATCAAATTTGGTTACTTCTTCTCCATTTTTTGGGGGTCAATAGGATCAACAGAACAGTTTGGAGAATGTCTATACAATTGCTGACTTGATAATCTGAACAAAGAAATCCCACCACAAGGCCTCTTGACTGCTAAAACTAATAATTTCAAAGCTGCTTCTCCTCATTAGCGATCCCATGACCCTCCCAGACTGGAAGAGGCTCACGTCGTACCTCTCACCAACACTGTCCACTCCATGTTTACCTCCAGATCAGTGGCTACTCAGTGAAGCCACTAGTTTAGATATTTGATCTAAATGTAGTCCTAACCTCACGTGTATCACTGTGAGGTTATTGAATCAGAGTTGAGCAAGAGCAGCTTCATGTATTGAAATCCTCATGAGAAAACAGCTATGGTTTAAGTCCCAACCTTCTATAGAAGCTAGCTGTTTCCACAGGATAAGACACTGGAAATCTGATTGGGCCTCTGTGGTCCAATCACAATTGTCCAGACCATTGTTGCCGTGCTAGGTAGCGGGGGTGTGGTCATCCCCTAGCAGCAGTAGGCAGTAGAAATAACTTGCAACTGTGAAGCATCTCTTACCTAATGCAGTGAGAAGCAGCATCTCTCAGACACATTCACCCCATCCCACCCACCCTAGCCCGCCCAGCCGGGACTACGGTAAGTGTGTTTCTGCTTACTGTCACTCTTTTTGTGTCCCCCCCCCCCCCCCCCCCCCCCCCCCCCCCTTAAATATGAACTGTATGAAAATGATTCAGTGTCACGATTCATGAACATGTTCAAAGGTGGCCGGATTATCAAGTCAATTCATAGCAATACGAGACACGACACAAGAACAAAAGGCTTCTAAAGATGCAGTCTCCCTTGAATGCTTCCCTTAATCACATAAGCCATCACACACACACAGAACTCTCATTTTGGAGGCCTACTTAACTCAGACTCGATCCAGTCATAGGCTCTCAACAGAGAGACAAATAGCCTGGGGGAGAGAGGCGAGGGAGGGATGAGGGGAGGAAGGGATGTGTGCAGAGAAAGGCAAATGGAGCGAGCTGGAGTAGACATGTGAATACACACCTTCCCGGACAAAGGTAAACACACACGCACTCAAGCGTGTGCGGCCGAGCGTCACAGCTACCCTCAACAGTCCACACACGCGTGTGAAATGAGTCCTATGACAGGCAGACGTTGGGGAGTGTTTGTGTAGGATGTCGAAGGAAAACGAGTACACCTGTAAATACCTCAAAGACATCTCCACAGTTATATAGACATATAGCTTATAGACATTCTACTGAGTTTTAACCTGTGTGATGCCTGTGTATTTTAAGCAGGTTAACAAGAGCACATACAATACAACGTTTATTTAGCTCTAAATACACATCAATCCCTCCCAGAACGATAAGCGTGTATATGGACTCCATCTCCTGGCTGTGTTGGCCCGTCAGGGGTGAAGGGCAACCCCTCCCACCCCCTCCCTCCTGGGAGGACCACACCTCACCCATCACCTGGCCCCCTCCCTCCTGGGAGGCCTTACGTTCTTACCTGCTGCTCTCGTACAGAACATCAGTTTCTCTCTCCTAGACTGTGCTGTCTGTTTCACAGATCCCTCTCAAACTGCTACGAGAGGTTAAGCTTACTTGTAATGGAGGTAAATCTCAACAAAACCATGTTTATGTACGTCTTTTTCTTTCTGCATTGTCTGTTTCTTTTTCATTCTTTCTCTCTCTTCTCTCTTCTCTCATGTCAGTCTCCTCCCCCTCGTTCTTGAGCTACGCTATCTTCTCCCTCTGTTTTCAAGCCCAACTTGATTTAGTCTGTACAAACTTTTATTTTTCACATGTAATGATCGTGTAAATACCTTGAAAGAAATGGTAGTAAGCTGTTTTGCTTCCCATTCACACATACCTTTAGATTTTGTGTGTGTGTGTGGAATAGAGAAGGGGGGGCAGGTGGTTATGCATCGGAGAGGAAAGGAAGGGGTGGTAGTGTTACAGAGGTCAGAGGTCAGTGTCATTGGGTTCAGGGCCAGCACGGCTCCCTCAAACCTCTCCCTAAAACAGGCGCAGTCTAACAACGTGCGCGGTGCCATTTCACCATAAAATGAGACAGAAGCCCAATACTGTCAGAGCAATGCCAAGTAGCATGAGAGCCCGCTGTGCTGATAGGAACATGACTTGTGAAGTTGGTTCAGTCCAGTAGCCCTTAACCAGGAACAGGCTACATGTCTGATCAACTCATACATTGACCTCTGTTCTAAAACCCAAGGAGGTTCAGCTTTTGCACGGAAAGCACATTTTTCACAACAATCACTTTTTATGACTTACCAAATGCATGTAGGCTCCCAATGAGTCTGTTACCCGACAGGTCGTGAGGTCTTTGGCATGGCTGGAGAAAATGAACTCAAACAAACCTCTCCATGTCATGTCTGAGCAAGCAGACTTCACAGCTTTTCTTAATGCCCCCCCCCCCCACTTGGTGGAAACAGACTGTAGCACTTTGTTATTGACCATAGTGAAGATGATATTATAGCACTATTGTTTCAGAATAAGGTTTTCTACTTTGCTCTAAGTGTTTTTCCTTTCTCCTCTTGTTAAGGCAGGTTTCTTATGCCATGACATTTGAAGACATTGTAAGATCTTCTGGTGGTTTCCTCTACTAATGTAGAGGTGCTGTGTTTTCTGTGATCCCCCAGGTTACGGCATCAGGCCCACAAGGAGTTGTACGCCTACAAACAAGTAAGCAGTCCATTTCTCTGTAGCACACACACACACACTCTCTTTGTCTCTCATCATCACACACACACACACACTCTCTTTGTCTCTCATCACACACACACACACACACTCTCTTTGTCTCTCATCACACACACACACACACACTCTCTTTGTCTCTCATCACACACACACACACACACACACTCTCTTTGTCTCTCATCACACACACACACACACACTCTCTTTGTCTCTCATCACACACACACACACACACTCTCTTTGTCTCTCATCACACACACACACACACACTCTCTTTGTCTCTCATCACACACACACACACACACTCTCTTTGTCTCTCATCACACACACACACACACACTCTCTTTGTCTCTCATCACACACACACACACACACTCTCTTTGTCTCTCATCACACACACACACACACACTCTCTTTGTCTCTCATCACACACACACACACACACTCTCTTTGTCTCTCATCACACACACACACACACACTCTCTTTGTCTCTCATCACACACACACACACACACTCTCTTTGTCTCTCATCACACACACACACACACACTCTCTTTGTCTCTCATCACACACACACACACACACTCTCTTTGTCTCTCATCACACACACACACACACACTCTCTTTGTCTCTCATCACACACACACACACACACACACACTCTCTTTGTCTCTCATCACACACACACACACACACTCTCTTTGTCTCTCATCACACACACACACACACACTCTCTTTGTCTCTCATCACACACACACACACACACTCTCTTTGTCTCTCATCACACACACACACACACACTCTCTTTGTCTCTCATCACACACACACACACACACTCTCTTTGTCTCTCATCACACACACACACACACACTCTCTTTGTCTCTCATCACACACACACACACACACTCTCTTTGTCTCTCATCACACACACACACACACACTCTCTTTGTCTCTCATCACACACACACACACACACTCTCTTTGTCTCTCATCACACACACACACACACACTCTCTTTGTCTCTCATCACACACACACACACACACTCTCTTTGTCTCTCATCACACACACACACACACACTCTCTTTGTCTCTCATCACACACACACACACACACTCTCTTTGTCTCTCATCACACACACACACACACACTCTCTTTGTCTCTCATCACACACACACACACACACTCTCTTTGTCTCTCATCACACACACACACACACACTCTCTTTCCCAGTCTTTCTCCAAAGGTGACTAGATGAAGGCGTTAGTCTAGACAGTCACACTCCAGACACACATGGGTTTCCATTTCACGTCACTCTACAGCCCAGCCCAGCAGAATGGCTCTCCAGCCTTCCCCTAAAGATAGATGTGCTTACATCAATACAGAATGTACCGGCTACATTTACCACCCGCCTATGAGGAGGAGGTGGGGGGGTACATACTATATCACATCTGGGACTTAATTCAGTTTAAATACATGTATATACTGTATGCCATATAGTTAGCCTCTGTGTCCAGACAGGAAGCTCATTTGGGGGGGGGGGGGGGGGGGGGGGGGGGGGGGGGGGGGGGGGGGAGTCAGAAGCTCCCATGGCACTTGGCACTCACTGTATGAAGGCAGTGCCGGCAAAGTAATATGTTCATCAAAGTGGAGCACTTCATTTGGGTTGACTAATGGTGACTTTTTTCTCTGTCTTTATCGCGCAGGTTATACAGAAAGAAAAAGTGAAAGAGTTAAACTTGCATGAGGTAAGTTGCCTGCCATGTCTCAGTTTTTCTGCTGCATATGTTGAGTGGTGTGGTGTTTGGATGCTCCCAGAGGGCTCGGAGTGGACGTCCTGTCCGTCTGTGGACGAGGGCCACACACACTAGTTGGAATGGATCAGTCCTGACAAGGCCTGCCATGATCTGGCAGATCTGAAAACATGTTTTGCCGACAGCCATGTGAAAAGGCCATTTGATGTTCATACGTCCAGAGATTTCCTGAAAGTGCCACGGACTTGTCATGTGCCCTAGAAAGCTTGGAGTTTTACAGTTTTGACTGAAAGCATACTGTGTCCCTGGCATACCTTGTTGTTCCCATGAGTTATTTTGCGCTCCACAACGTGAAACTAACACCTCTGGCTAAAGTTAGCAGGGCCGTGTGTCAACGCCAGTGCAAGCGCTCCACCGTCAGTGTGTTCGTCAGCTCCAGGTGTCTGTTACATCCACAACTCACCCAGAGTCAGTGTGCATCGCTGCCCTGGTGGACCTTCCTGAAACACCACTCGCCTTTCAGCACCGCCGTGCTAATGAAAAGTAGCCTGCATGCTAGGTGGGATGTTAGGCTAAACCTCAGAGCTCACTCTCTGGCCTGGTATTTCGCACAGCCAGGAGCTAACCCCCCCCCCCCCCCCCCCCCCCCCCCCCGCGCGCTGTTATTAGCTCTGAGAGGGCTCTACAGTCTGTTACACACACTTTAATGCTAGCCCCGGGTACTGACCCATTTTTGGGAGGGAACCATTCCAAAAGAAAAAAACATCGCTATATTACTTTGGATTTAGCCTTGTGCAGCAAAACTGTACTTCAATCCTTTATCAAGCTCGTCTGTTAGGAGCTATAAATGTAGAGAGACGATGATGTACACTGTAAATCATACCGTACAACAGTACAGACCTGCTATGGATCATCAATCTCCTAGAGGAATCATCAGCTCAGAACATGGTCTCTGTAAGCCTGTTTATTGAATGTGCAATACTGCACTGGTTGCTTTTTCCTGACACGTTTACTGGTCTGTGTCAGTTGAAACTACGACCCCCACACGAGTGATGACTTTGTGTGTGTACGTGCACGTGTGTGTGTGTAATTTGCTCCGTGCGACTTCTCCTCCCATCCCAGTACGTCCAGGTGGCTGATGGCTAGCTCGGCTGGAAGACAGCTGACTCATCAACCCTGCTGACAGACAGAAGGGGCTGGTCACCTCTGACAGCCACAACCATGGTGGTGGAGCATGTCTTACCACACACACACACACACCACCCCAGCCCCTTACCCCGGATTGACCTCACGATACACACCCTCCTCTCACATGTACCCAGGAAATCTTGCGTGCTTTCACATGAGAGCTGGTATAAGCCCCCGCTAAAGCAAGGCTATGGAGTTTTGTCAACTGGATTGAGGGAGAATTTGCATCTTTGCAAACCTGATCCAAACTAAGATGAGCTGGTTTGCAGGAGGGGGGAGGAGGGGGGGGGGGGGCAGAAGACCAGTTTTCCTTCAGGCTCTGGAGCCAGCTGTTGTGTTCGCTCTATTTCACAGGAACGAGGCGCATATTGCATAACCACGGAGGTGCACCAAGGATGAGACAGAATTCTCAACAGGGCAAAAATTATTTTTGGCCTCTGAAATAAATAGGAACAATACATCTAATGAACCGTGAGCAGCAACTCCACAGTTACAGAATCCCCTTTCCTGCCTCGCCACCGCTCTTACATGACTCTGATGCAGCACGCTGTGCTAACCTCACTGACAGAGCCGAGGAAGTGTCGTGAGTGTCCCCCTATCTCGCCATCTCTTTCTGTCCCCCCCCCTCTCTCTCTCACCCTCTCTATCATGTTCTCTGACTGAACTCATTATGTGGCTTTTTATAGGCTGGCTCTTTATTTCGGTCTCTCCGCTGGCGAGAGCAGGCGTGATGTTTTTCCTCAGGAGAATGTCGTGGCCGTGGTCTGGGTCTCTGTACTGGGCACAGTTGTCAGAACCAGCGACATTCAAGAGAGAGAATGAAGAAGGAGGCAAGACAGGAACAGTCGTTACAGAAACACTCATTCTGTCATCACAAAGGCACCTCTGTGTTTTTCAGTGTGTTTCACAATACTAAGGAAGATTTGTTTTTCCCCCCAGGTCAAATCCTGCCATCTTCCCACAGTGATGTCATTGCTTACGTGAGCTCCAGAAAAAGTTTTCTAGAAAATAAGTATATATAATAAGTGACAGGCGTGGAAGTCGACCAGCTGTCGCTGTCAGTGTCTCTCTCTCTGGGGAGAGAATGTGTACTGCCAGGGTGTCTTTGGAGAGAGTGTGTCTACAGCCAGGGTGTCTTTGGAGAGTGTGTCTACAGCCAGGGTGTCTTTGGAGAGAGTGTGTCTATTGCCAGGGTGTCTTTGGAGAGAGTGTGTCTATTGCCAGGGTGTCTTTGGAGAGAGTGTCTACAGCCAGGGTGTCTTTGGAGAGAGTGTGTCTATTGCCAGGGTGTCTTTGGAGAGAGTGTCTACAGCCAGGGTGTCTTTGGAGAGAGTGTCTACAGCCAGGGTGTCTTTGGAGAGAGTGTGTCTACAGCCAGGGTGTCTTTGGAGAGAGTGTGTCTATTGCCAAGGCATTGAAAAGAACTGTGGCATTGACTTAGTGAGGATAGCGAGGCAGGATTCAACAGAGAGTCTTGTTCTCTTGTTCTCCCGGAGTCACCTGGGAGAAGCTCCAGAGCCTGGGCCGCCATGCTTTCACCTGTGCTCCTGAGCAGCAGTGTGTTGGCAACAGGGAGGAGGCCTCTCTGCTGCTCCTGCAGGTAGCCTCACCTGTTTGTGATGTCACAGTATGGAACAACGAGTACAATCGTCTGGTTTTTAAATGTCAGGTGTTAAGATGTAGCTAAGACTCAGATCAGGAACAATACACTTCAGTGGTGTCAGAACAGAAAGAGCAAGTGGAAACAGATGGTAACAGTGGACCTCTTACACACACACACACACACACACACACACACACCCAGTCTGGTCAGCCGAATGGAGTCTGCCCTTCGGCCACTGCTTATGTCACTGTCTTCTCCATTGTGTCTGACTGCGAGAAGTTTAACACCCAACTCACACTATGCACACTGTCTACCCACCCACAATGTGCCCTATTGTCACATTCTGGATGTAGAATGTCTCAGCACTGTCACACACACACCCAGCGTTAGTAGGAATTGTGAGAGCTCCAGCCACGTTTGCCACGGTCTCTATTCAGCTTCGATGGGACTTTTACACTATAGCAAAGTGTTGAATGGGGCTGGCACAATTGGCGTATTGTCGTATAGACAGTCTGAAAATAGTAGTTTCACACATTGAAGCTGGATATGTCATTTTGACTGACAGGACTCAGCTACTGAGAGGATGTAGTGATGGTCCCCCCTGCTGGGTTTGACCCCTCAGCCTCCCTCCGTCTGGTCCTGGAGAAAACACTAGAGGAAGACACTCGTTTGTTTCCACAGGAAAGCGGTCCTGGGTCTTTGAATAAAGCCATCCAAAAAACAAGCAGGCTTTTTAGGCCCTGAAGCCCTGACCAAGGAAGCACCCGGGGCCTCATCACACCTTAGTTTACAGTACCTCCCTCACTCCCCTTTCCCCCTCCCTGTCTCTCTCCCTGTGGGTTGTTATTGTGACTTCCTGGGTGGTGTTGGTGTCACCTCTGTGGCAGCGCAGGCCCGGGGGGCTCAACATGGTAGAACCGGGCCAGACCGGTTTTGGGAGAGGAGATACGAGGAGCTGGTTCAGACTGGTTTCCGCCTGGACGTTTCTTGGCACTGGTGTGTCAAGCTGAGGATGATTTGTGTGTGTGCATATTTCAGTTTCATTTTTAGATTTACATATTATGTCACAAATGAGTCAGTGGGCTTTGTTAAATAAATCACACCCTGTGTGTGTGTGTGTGTGTGCGTGTGTGTTGGTTACATAACACATATCTGAACAGCACCGAGCGCTCCCTCACACAAGCCTGCTCACACATCAGAGGCATGTGTAAGGACAGACTTTCTTAACAACAAACTGTTCTGTTGCTTCAGCGTTTCTACAGTCTGCCATGCTGATGCTCTCTTTTTCTCTCTCTCTCTCTCTCTCTCTCTCTCTCTCTCTCTCTCTCTCTCTCTCTCTCTCTCTCTCTGTCTCTCTCTCTCTATCTGTCTCTTTCACTGTCTCTCTCTCTCGGTCTGTCTCTCTCTCCCAGATATGTGCAGTGTGCTTGGAGGAGTTCAAACAGAAGGATGAGCTGGGGATTTGCCCGTGCAAACACGCCTTTCACAGGAAGTAAGTACTGACACTGTCCCGTCCCGTCAACAACCACCCTGGGTACACACGCACGACACACACAGCCTCATCAACACACACAGCCTCATCAACACACACAGCCTCATCAACACACACAGCCTCATCAACACACACAGCCTTATCAACACACACAGCCTTATCAACACACACAGCCTTATCAACACACACAGCCTCATCAACACACACAGCCTTATCAACACACACAGCCTTATCAACACACACAGCCTTATCAACACACACAGCCTCATCAACACACACAGCCTTATCAACACACACAGCCTTATCAACAGACACAGCCTTATCAACACAGGGGTATGTGTGTCTGTGGTATGAGTGTTACTCCCGCTCACACCACAAAAACACAGACACGTTTGTGGAGTTCCATCCCAACATTTGACAGTGTGATTATAGGCAACAACAACACATCGTGTGAGCTGGCTTTGTCCATGACGTCAAAAAGATCCCATAGAGATAATATTATTATTATTATGAGTGCGTCAAACATCTTGGGCGGTTTGGTTTGTCTGGAACACAAAGTCAAAGAATAGACCCAGTCTGATTTGTTTTGATTTCAAATGTTGTTCATTTCCGTCAGACTAGGCATGGGAAGTGCATTGCTGCCTTGCGCCTAAACAACAACTCAGTTGGTATTTGCAAAAGGGAAATGATGTGTTTCTTTACACAAAGAAGTGGTTTCGTGAGATCACAAGTGGTCACTCGAGACACATTCTGATGCCAGGCGTGAACTGACATCCTCAAAGCTGTCCGCTTTAGGATTGGGACAACCAAGGTGCATGTTAATGCCAGGTGGAAACAGAGCCAGAGAGTGAAAAGGAATGAGACAAAGTGGATGTGTGAGAGAGGTCAACAATGGAGGACTTGATGGATTGGGAGTCTCTGAAAAGGAGGGGCCAACTCAATCCCACCCAACCCCCACCTCCTCTGTGACCCCCCTCCCTCTTAAACCCATCCCCCCCTCACGTCTCAGCCCGTCACCTCAGTGACCAGCGCGCCAGAAATAGCCTGGACCGGCCCTAAATAATTCACCAGCAGAGAGCTCGCAAGTGTGTCGCTCTGAGTCATAGCTGTGGCTGATTGGCCAGACCTGGTTCCATGTAGCCCTCTCGCTCCTCAGCCCCTCTCTCCTCATCCCTTCTCTCCTCATCCCCTGTCTCCTAATCCCCTGTCTCCTCATCCCCTGTCTCCTCATCCCCTCTCCCCTCATTCCCTCTCTCCTCATTCCCTCTCTCCTCATCCCCTCTCCTCATTCCCTCTCTCCTCATTCCCTCTCTCCTCATCCCCTCTCTCCTCATTCCCTCTCTCTTCATCCCCTCTCCTCATTCCCTCTCTCCTCATTCCCTCTCTCCTCATTCCCTCTCTCCTCATCCCCTCTCTCCTCATCCCCTCTCTTTGCTGCATGTCACCCCCCCCCCTTCTCTCCCTTGCCTTTCCTGTCACCGTTTACTGTCACTGTTCAATAAAGCATGAAAATGCAGACAACATCAACAAAAAATCTCTCCCCCGTGTCCCCTCTGTCCCATCTGTCTCTCTTCACTGTCTCTCCGTTTGTCTGTGTCTCATTGTCTCCCTCTCTCCCTCCAGGTGCCTCATCAAGTGGTTGGAGGTGAGAAAGGTGTGCCCGCTGTGCAACATGCCCGTCCTGCAGCTGGCCCAGCAGGCCGGCACCTTGGACGCAGCCGTGGCCATACCGCAGCCTCTGCCCCAGCTGCCTCTGCCCCAGCAGCCTCTGGCCCAGCTGCCTCTGCCCCAGCAGCCTCTGCCAGGCGTGGAGAACTTGGTGTAGCACACACATACCTACTACATCGACACACCCACTCAACACACCCTCACCTGTACAGGTACACGTGTATGTGAGTGTGGTCGGACATGAGGAGTGGACGGCGCTCTGCAGACACCCAGCAGCCTGGCGTCTCCAACTCCACGTACTCCACCTCTGTTCGCTGCCTTTGTAAAGTCACAAAATCGAAACGATTTGACGGCAACTGATCATTTTTGGTGTCTTATTTTGATGACGTTTTTTTGGGGACGATGGAAGGAGAGCTGTCCCAGTTCTGACTGAGGTCACTCTGTTTCCCAACCAAAGCACTTTTCTGGGGACACCAGCGCAAGACGAATGAAAGACACAAAGTCAGACAACTACGACAGTGAAATGGAAATGGCTGCATTTTTTTCTTTCTTTTTTTTTACATAACTTTTGTTGTTGTTGTTTTTAACGAGCACTTTATAAGAAGTCAACCTTGATTGCTTGTGAGGAGAGTAGTAGCAAGGTTATATTTTATTAAGATTAGCTTTTCTTTTATGTGTACAGAGCCACATGAATTTTCATTTGTAGTTGTGTGGACTTTTTTTTTTACTGAGAAAATATCTTAAAAGGGACAATAGCCTTCAAATCAACGTCTGGAAACACATTAGATGCTTAGAACCACACCATCCTAAAGACCAGATACTCCTTCACACTTACACCCCCCCCCCCCCTTCCTGCACAAAACAAGTCAACTGATTACTGAAGGCTTGTGTGTGTGGAGTGTTGGTGTGTTTTGTGAGAAGAGCACTAAGCCTAGTTAACCTCGGGTCATGGTGCCCACTTAAATGTGAACATAGAGGTCAATGTGCCTAGAAGGCCACTGACTCCTCCCCCACCCTCATACGAATGCTCTGCAGATTGGTACTCACAGCTCGGTGTGTGTGAGTGTGTCTTTGACAGTGTGGCCACGGTCATTTCAGTAGAGCCAGGCCATGTACTAATATGCCCTGAGAATGATGATGTGACAACCATGCCATTAAGAATCCCCCCCCCCCCCCCTGCTCCTCTGTGGGCCCCTCACTCTATTGAGACACTAGGAACAGCATGTCATCTGCATCAATGCTGATGTTAAACAAATGGTTAGAATGAGCTTGGCTAAGAGAAATGTAACATTCGTGACTAGTTTGGAAAACCCATCTGTACTTGGACAGTTCAAACGTCACTGTCCTCTGAAGTTGTTTCAGTTGCCTGTAAATCTCGGTTCCATCCAGGAACCTGATCTCTACACCGTTCTAAACAAGGGTGCCATGTTAACAGTAAACGTACCTGGTCACACCGTGTGTGTGTGTGTGTGAGAGAGTGCTGCATATCCCATCCACACGTCAGTCAACACACGCTAGGAGCGTCCTGGCTCCAGTCACTTCCTGTCTTAATGCGAACAGGAAATGGAGAAACCCGACACCCTGCGTCTGCGGCACTCCTCGGCCCTGCAGCCAATCAGCAGCCTTGTTTATTGTTACGTAAGTGAAGGTTTAGTATCGCTCCCAGCCACAGTGCTCTTGAAGTGTGAGTCATGGGTTTAGCAGTCAGTGAATGTCAGAACCCATAGTTAAAGGTTGCTTGTTTTGTGATGCGATTCAGCGTACAGCCCACTAGCAGAACTGTGAGCTGTTCCATTAGCACAACCACCAGTGTTCCTCTTTGGATGGGCAGAAAAGGAAATCACTGAACAAAACCAACTCTTAATCTTACACCTAATAAAAAGCATTTATACATATTTGTACAGTGCACATATGTACACGTTGCCAAATGTTGAGATAGATCTCTCAGATCTGAGATCTCGTCAGGCCCAAGTCTATATTTAGTTACCAAATACCTCGATTGCACTTAGAATGTTGTGAGGTCCTGAAGTAAAAAAATATACATATATACATATATAAGCCAAACACTATGCAAATCAGAAACTACAACCTGTGGTTGTTGGTGTCAACTGTGGTGTTGGTTAAATAATAACCCATGATCAAGGTTCTTAAAAAGAACATGGTTCTGGCCTTTAGCTTAGTTGTAGGTGAGTATTCTGACCTTGTACCGTAGGAGTTAGCTGTATGAGTTAGCTGTATGAGTTAGCTGTTTGTTTGACTGGTCCTAAAACGTGTCAGAAATCATGCTGCCCTCAGCATATCATTGTCCCCAGCCCAGCACACCTCTTTGTACTGTTAGCACTGACACAAGGACCGTGCTAATGACCAGAACACAGAACTGAACACACACACACAGGGAGAGATGAACGTGAGGCAAGTTATAGTGAGGCAGCACTTTCATTCATTCTCTCGTCACAAAGTGTAGCTATTTTAGAGGCCTTATTCTGGGCTTTTCCCTCACCCTTTATGTGTTAGTCCCACACAGAGCATTATGAAACTGGACCCTACTATGAAACAGGTCATTTGTGTGAATGTCCTTTTGCCCTATTCCTAACCCAGGCAGGTGCAGGCTGCTAAACTGTGAAGGCCACAGACTAGATCAAGGTGAGAGGTCATGGCCATGATTAGTGTCACATAATACTTAAAACGACATTGCAACTTTCCCTAAAAGAACTCAAGCCAAATATTGGATTTTTGAACAGGGCTGAATGGTGATCGAAGCTGTGTTGTTGGTTACTCTCAGAATGGACAGGGCCTTTTTCACTACGGCCTTCTCAGTGCTAAGAGTCATACAGCCATGTACCGAACAGTTGTTTTTTGTGTTTTAAGATGGACATCCACAAACAGTTGGAGAGCGTGATAGCTCAAATTGCCAGACAAGAGATTGCAGAGTTCTAGATTAATAACTCATTAAACACTTATACGAAGCCTCAGTGAAAAGACCTGCCCCTACTTTCTGGAACATCATAAAGTATGGCCTGGTTACAGATGAACAGTTGTAGAGTAGTATTTGTTCCAAATGGGTGAAAAAAGAGAACAAATTTAGCAGGGAAGTGGATTTTTTTATTTTACTTTTGCTTTACTCATGCGTGTGTTGTATGTCAATGTTTGTGATGAAACAGTCCTGTAGTTGACCAGAGAATGGAGTTCAAAAAGAAAAAAGTTTGAAATCACTCAACGTTGTTTGTATGTGTGAGTGACTTACCGGTTAACTATGTTTCAGTAGAGTTGTATCTCTGCCATACTATTTATCACTAAGTATATTGCAGATTTGATTGAACAAACAGACTGATATTTATTGTCCATTCCCTAGCCCACCTGTCAAGCAGTGTACAGTATTTGGACTGCCAACCCTGCCACCTTCTAAACCTGAACACAGCCAGTCTTAAAGCTCCACCCCAAACTCAAGGTTCTGCAACTGAATGTACAGTTAGGATAGGATGTGCAGTTAAAACAGGCGGGTTGAAATGTGAATTGCGTGCATGTGATTTTGACGACTACTGAAGTCCCAGTTGTTGTCTAAAAGAGAGTCATGGCAGTGACATATTAACCCTGGAGAAGTTAGAATGCTCTTCTGCCTAAAAGTACACAGCATCAAATCCCCTGCTGCCATTGCTCACTGAAGATGTGTAATGAAGGAGGGTGGATTTGAAAGGCTTTTTTTCAAAGTTGAATTAACATGTATTTGTCGAAACCATGTATTCTCCAGTTCCATCATCTGTAAACACATGCCACTTCCACTTCTCAGAAGGAGCTAGAAAAAAAAAGAAAAAAGTTTGAAATCACTCAACGTTGTTTGTATGTGTGAGTGACTTACCGGTTAACTATGTTTCAGTAGAGTTGTATCTCTGCCATACTATTTATCACTAAGTATATTGCAGATTTGATTGAACAAACAGACTGATATTTATTGTCCATTCCCTAGCCCACCTGTCAAGCAGTGTACAGTATTTGGACTGCCAACCCTGCCACCTTCTAAACCTGAACACAGCCAGTCTTAAAGCTCCACCCCAAACTCAAGGTTCTGCAACTGAATGTACAGTTAGGATAGGATGTGCAGTTAAAACAGGCGGGTTGAAATGTGAATTGCGTGCATGTGATTTTGACGACTACTGAAGTCCCAGTTGTTGTCTAAAAGAGAGTCATGGCAGTGACATATTAACCCTGGAGAAGTTAGAATGCTCTTCTGCCTAAAAGTACACAGCATCAAATCCCCTGCTGCCATTGCTCACTGAAGATGTGTAATGAAGGAGGGTGGATTTGAAAGGCTTTTTTTCAAAGTTGAATTAACATGTATTTGTCGAAACCATGTATTCTCCAGTTCCATCATCTGTAAACACATGCCACTTCCACTTCTCAGAAGGAGCTAGAAAAAAAAGCATAGACGACTTCTGTTGAAAATTAGTTTAAACAGTTACAGTGAGCCAGCCTGAATCACGATCAATCAATTAGTAATGAACATGGCAGCCCTGCAGTTGCAGTTCCATACACCAATGTTTCAGTGTTAAGGTCCTTGATTACAAAATGTTCAGAGGTCCTCTTAGGATCAAACCAGGAGCAGAAGGCATATTGCGGTGCAGAGTGTGACTTACAGGAAACGCCATGCAGAGGAGGCCAGCTGGGTTTCACTGACAACATTTAACAACTACGTCAAGTCCCTGCATACCACTGCCTCTCTCAACCCTGTGTTGTGTTGGTGTGTGCTTTTGTACTGTATTCCTGCTCTAACACCCCCCTCCTGAAGCATCTTCCATCATTATTTTTCCTTATGACCCCCCACCACCACCACCTCCAATACCCCAGTACCCCCCAACTCCCTACCTGCACCTTGACATCTGCGTTAACACTGATAACGTTTGTGGACTCCTACAAACATGTTTGTAAAACTAAGAATTCTGCAGCAGAATATTTTTGGAGACTATTTGCTGTACAGTATTTGTAAGCTCTATTTTTGTATATTTAATTGCTATTTTTGAGGAGATAAATGAGATGCTTTGTTTTGTTTTTTTTGCTAATTTCATGTTTATTCATTTTAAAGGAAATTGTTGCATGTGACTGACTTGAACTGTAAATAAAATTACCAAGTTTTGGACATAATGCAGCGTGAGAAACGTTTTTTTACTGTAAACTTTATCAAAGTAGAATATGTTTACTTTCTGTTACCATTATTAGTGTCTCACCAATGTTCAGGCTTATCTGTGGAGCTAAAACACTGTAAACACAGTATCTCACGTAATGTGATGACAGCATTCCTAATAGCTGAGGCTATCTCTTTAACAAAAGAAACGTATCCATGACATGTCATGGAATGTTTCTTATGTCTGCTATAGAAGAGACTATACTCCTGTCCCTTGCTAAAGTTATGTAACACTGAATGGATTTCTCAGATGTGCATACCCTACATGCACTGTCCAGCTCTACAGTACAGACGTTACATAACGTACCGCTCTTTATTAGCTTGTTTTTTGGATGAGCTGATGGCTGAGTGTGAGGGGAGAGCCAGTGTGTAGATGTTTGGTCCCTCAATGTTGCCAGTTGGCCTTAACCTCGCCTGGGATGTTCTGGATGAGAATGGCAGCAAAACAGCTCTCTACTTCTACACGTGGAAGAAATACAGAAGTCAGTCTGCTCTTTCCTTTTCAGTTACTCAAAACCAAGCAAACAAAAACATCTCATCCCAGGACAACTTCTGCACAGAGTGTGTGTGTGTGTGTCTATTTCACTAAAGGAGCCCCTCCCTGTTATGTAAGTTCTTGTGAAATGGTTGGAGGACAACATGCAGCCCCAGCATTAGTTCCCAGACGGCTACAGAGCCTAGTCAGAGACTATCTCAATGTACAGATCCTACTGGGACAAGCATGTCTCTGTTGATTGGTTGAAAAAACACGAGCGTGATAAATGGGTATTGCCTCTTGCCATTGTAGCATAAGCTTTTACCACCCCTGTGGTTATTTGGCTGTCAAGGAAGGTCCAATCCCAGTGCTGCGTCACATCACAGCCCAGTAGAGCACAGTTCTACCCTGGAGGAAAGAGACGCTACGATGCATCCAAGAGGTTGTAGGTTTTATCCTGAGCAGAGGCATAGTACAGTACAACCTGTTTGCAGACATGCAATAGAGTTGTGACGTCCCATTAAACAGTTGTGACGATTGCACTTATAGGTTACAGAGTGTTAAGACTGTTTCCAAAAGTGAGCCAAAGTGATTGAGAAATGTTTGAATATAATCTGCTCTGCATGAGATTTGTACCATTGTAAAGGAGTTAAGTCTCAAACATTGAGTGACCCGAGAACACTGGAAACAAGAGTCATTACATTTCTACTTCCTGGACACAAGTAGGTCAGTAAAGTGAGAAAACATAACACATGGGAATCAAACCATTATCTTTCCACATGGGAGTCCAAACGTCTACCACTGGACCAAAGAGGAAGCTGCACCCTATAGACTTAATGGTAGAGCTACATCTGCTAACTGTTTCAACTCTGGACATTGCTGCATTCAATCTAGCGTATCTGGTTGGTTTCTTAAACAAGACATCTCCCTTCCCTAAAATGTCATTGCCAATCAGCTAAAATCATTTTAAGATGTGTTGGCCAAACAAACATCGCCATCTAGTGTCAGACTGCAAACAGCTGTTATTAAAGATATATTTTTGGACCATTTTTTTAATGTTTTATTGGACAGTATTTAAGTGAAGTGTGACAAGAAAGGCAGGAAGAGAGAGAGGGAAAGATTTGCAACAAAAGGCCAAAGTTGGATTCAAACCCAAGCAGCTGTGGTAAGGCCTTAGCCTGCAGGGTCTGCACATGTCTCTGGGGAGGGGCTCCCCCAGACCGCAGGTTTTTGACGAGCTACTCTGGATAGCCTTCTGTTACCTGTCTGACAGGCCCTACTCCTAGTGGAGCGTCCAGTTTGTCATGTCTTTCCGGTGTATACTGTTTCAATAATTCATTTAAAAGCCTACTTATATGCATATCCAGGTAATATGTAACAGAAATAAAGAAACAATTACATTAAATTAATCAATTTTATTATTATGAGCAAAAATGAATAGAATGACAGTAAACAGTTTTCATCTATTGCAATGCATGGCCTAAGGATTCAAACACTATTCTGGAGGTGAGACAATTCTCCTTAAGAAAGAGCAACATGAAGAAAGTGACTACAGTTCATGAGTGAGCATCATATTCAATACTGATCAAATAATGTGCACACTTAGTTGCCCAGTTAAGTGTTGAGGTAATGCATGAAAATACTATTCAGACAAATGGGCAAAGAATACAATCATTCATACGGGGCATAATATGTGCATAAGAAGTACATAATGAAGACCTTGAGAGAGACAAACAGATACTGTATACTGCAGTAAATTAAAGCCTTGGCACCAAGCAGGTCAGAACGTTACCACTCACAGTAGAAGAGCACAGTTTACACACGGCGCACACACGTATAGCATACACACTTATAGCATACACACTTATAACGCACACACTTAAATCCTAAAAATGCTGCAGCCTTTAAAAATATGAAATTATAATATCCCTCAAAATATACAAATATGAATGTTAAAATCAAATGAGCACTTATGGGTAATTTCAGGTAGCAAATTAATACAGTGAATCAAAAAATAATATTAACCTACAGTATATGTTTTTTAAAAAGTATACTGCAACATGGGTGTCAGACACTGGTGTGGACTGGGTACCCCTTCTTTTATGAAGTATTGGAATCAAACCAAACATATGAACACTGAGCATGAACACAACAGTGATTATACCAAGCAACTGCCAGCACCTGACAATAACTGACAGCAACCAACACAAAGGCGAGTGTACTGTCATGATCGCAATGAACCTTAAAAGCACTTTGGATGCAGTTGATCCCAGTAGGCCCAGGTTCAACCATACATGTTCAACAACCAACCCAGAGATCTGACAAATAAAGGAGAGAGAAGCCTGGGCCAATAGAACACACAGGATCTCCTGGGGGCCAAAGGCTATTAGTCATAAAAGTAGTTGCACCTTCATAAAAGTATTGCACCTTCATTGACAATAATTCTGAATCACTGGAATTGTCCATTTTTTCCATCCTATGAGAACGTAAGTAATGTCATATATATATTTTTTTTGGCACAACGGAGGAAACCATGGAAACCGAAGCATCACGTTGACTGACAGAAACGTGTGATTACCTTTTTTTTATAGAACCAACGACAACTGACGCCTAAAAGCGCTCTAGAAAAAAGTGCATTGTAATATGCCAAATACTGACAAAGAGCTGAATATTAAAAAAACAGCACTCTAATATTAATATGGATTATATTTTTTCCACTAGTGCAACAACAGACTTAATAAAATAATAAAACAGCATAAACCTTTGCAAGCAAATTTAAGTTTTAAACACCTAATAATGCTCTATAGCCAGGCTAGCAGAACGGTTAAGAAGGCAACCTGATGATTGAATTATGCTTGAACACAAACATGCCAATATTATAGACATTTCTCTTTTTTATATAAATAAATAGCTCAATTGTATTCATCCTCTCATTAAATAATTTC
Source organism: Hypomesus transpacificus (assembly GCF_021917145.1). Classification (NCBI taxonomy): domain Eukaryota; kingdom Metazoa; phylum Chordata; class Actinopteri; order Osmeriformes; family Osmeridae; genus Hypomesus; species Hypomesus transpacificus. The sequence goes on along the minus strand of NC_061081.1, from coordinate 8,524,327 downwards.
CATCTCTATATGACTCTGATGCCCATTAAATATAAAGGATTTAAAATACACAACTGCAATTTCAACACTACCATTATACATCATATATTTTTTCTGTGGTGATCTACCATTTGACCTTTGAGAGAGAACAGTACAGAACCAACAACAGCAGGCACCTTTCTTCAACTCTTTTCACCGTGAAGATCCACATTCCTATGACCTTAATGTATAGAACACCAAATGCAATCACCCACGCCAAGTCTCTGCCACCCCCACTATGAACATTATATACAGGGTTTTTATAGTCTTACAGAGGACAAGATTGTCTGTAACTTAAAAAACAATTAATTTGAGATCGGAGCGGGTTTGGGGGTTGGTGCTTGGTAAGCCAGTTTTCACAAACATTTACATACAATTTGTCATTTCTCTTTTTTGGAAATGGATTAGTGTCCTACAGACCAGATGAGAAGGACCACAACTTTAGTCACAGGTGAGCGAATGAGTTGCAAATCTTTATGGAATCTACTAAAGAAGATGACTATGGGTCACCTACCGAGTAGGAGAAAAACCTGCGATCACATTCCTACAACCATCGATGTAACTCTGTGCACCGTCTACTCTGTGTCTGGGACCAGTTCTAATTTGGTGCCTGTGATCCAGTCACTCGAACAGATAAGAGATACTGAATTCCAGTCATTTTGCCTCTGATGTTATGATAGCATACACAGGCACCTCTGACCTCTGTGGGAGATCATTTAACTGTTAAAACGAGATGATCTGACAGATGTTGACTTGGACGGATGGTGCTGGAAGGAGTTGCCAGGAGTAAAGCACTCTAGATGGCGCCAAAGAGAGCTAGCTGTTTGATGACATCAGAGGACAGGAACACAAAGCCCTCTGCTGTGGTTGTAGTGCAAGTCTGTTAGTCTTGAATTAATAAATGTATATATATTTATACTGTTGTTCATGTATACCATATGTATACATATATACTGCTGTAACACATCATATTTGTATACACCTGGAAAACACATGTATTCCACAGGTTACAACTGTTTTTCTTGTGACAAATGTGATTTGCTTGCAGTTTCAGTCAATTGTTTGTCTTTTTAGAAGATAGGAGACATCTTTCTGATGTTACATGGCTCCTTAACATTAATGGCACGTTGGATGAGAAAAACACACGCAGGCCAACAAATGGCACCAGTTCCTGGGAGGAAGGCAACATGAAGGTCTGTGGGGACTACCTGAATGGAATTTAGCAAAATCAGAACTATGTTGACTCCAAAGACTGCAAAGCCAGTAGCTAGTCGACAGACATTATAACAGAGCTCCGAGTTTATGGATAGAAGGATGTCGATTCTGTGCTCAGCTCATCTTCCTTGAGGAGGGGAGAGAAATGGCGCAGACAGAGGCTTTAGTTCACTCTTTACATAACAACCACACACCATGCAGTGGCTATAAGAATGAAAGTATAGAGTGGGTTTGGGGGATGATTTTTTTGTCAGGTTCCTTAAAAGGTAGTAAGTAGCAGTTTGTGTTCGTATTTTTTTTACCAGGTCTGGAGTTGTTAAAAGTTCTGTTTATGATGGATGAAAGCAGTGTTGTTCTTCCCAAAGTGGCAGCAGGCACCGTGAAGCAGTCATTTCCTGAGGTCGCAGGAAAGACAGTTCAATACTGACCAATCTGGGGGGCAATCTGTCTACCTCCCCAGGTGCCACACACACACACAACAAACAAACACACACACCTGGGTTTCTGGCTATTGGCTCTGGGCACGGTCAAAATCTTCAAACATCAAAACTCATCTTTCACTTTGAGAAAAACACATCCTATAGAGCGTGCTCCCTTATCATCCTCCGGAACCTTCACCCTTCTTCTGTCCTCCCCTAGAGTCTGCACCCTTTTGAAGTCATCCCCCAGAGCCTGCTCTCTTATGACATCTTCCAGCAGAATCTGCTCACATGTGAATTAATCTTCCAGAACCTTCTCTTATGATGTCATCCTCCAACTTACGTCTCTGTTTGTGATGAGAAAATGAAAAAAAATGGCTGCCAGAATGTCTAGTTGTACTGTTTCTGTTTCTGTTCATTTGACAAGTGTCAGACAGGGTCCCCAGTTACTGTGCTAGTCAGAACATTGTCCCTTTTATTCTAGTAGAGTGTTTATTTCTTCTGAGATCTTTTGGGATCTTCACTGATTCAGCCCAGGTTGTGGCTATTTGTGCAGACTAAGCTTCTGTGCTTAGTCTCAGAGTGCATGTTGACTGAACATTGGCTGGATAGCTTTATCCCCCTGGTCCAACATGGTGGGATATGGCCAGTGTGTCAGTCATATTGAGGCTTTTGAAATGACTGGGTCTGTTTAAGTTACTGGATTCAAAATGGTCGGTGTCCTTTGCGCCCTCTTGGCATGTGGAGGGTGTTAGCAGAGGCTGTCAGCTTTGACGTGGAGGATTTTGGAGAAGCCAGGTCTTTTTTTCAAGGCCTAATTCACATGACAAAGATAGAGAGAGAGAGAGAGAGAGAGAGAGAGAGAGAGAGAGAGAGAGAGAGAGAGAGAGAGAGAGAGAGAGAGAGAGAGAGAGAGAGAGAGAGAGAAAGGAAGGAAGAAAGAAAATGGAAAAAGCAGGGACCAAAAAAGAAAGATTAGAGTGCTACACTTATTAGTCAGAGAAAAGTAAGTCCATTAATCTTGATTCAATTGAGTGTGAGTCCTATTCCACAGCACTACACAAAATGAATGATTGTGGAGCTTGGAATAGCTTCGGAATCCCATAGCTCATAACTCACACAGCAGATCCTCCTACAGCACTCTCATTAAGTGTGATGAAATGTTTGCCCTGCTATTTCCTGGGCAGACTACACAACAGCCGCAGGATTACTCACACGGTTCCTCCACTGTGGGGAACTTATCTAAGCGCTCGGTGCACTCCTCCAACACCCTCTCTCATTTAGTAGGAACATCCACAAGCTGACTAACAAACGGAAAACACCAAAGGGGCCTAGGATAGCACCGCTCCCCCTCTCTCTGTCTCTCTCTTCATCTTTCTTTCTTTCATTCTCTCTAGAAGCCGGTGAACTTCCCAGTCTGAGTCATGTTCTCCTGGCTCCTGTCCGGTTGTGTTCTAAGTATAGACCCCTCCCGCCCACCTGATAGACACTGGGGAGAGGATTGTGTCTCTGGTTGTTAGTCAGGGAAAACAGGATGGAACTATCTAAGTTTAGAGGATGAGGTCAGAGACATGGGGTCACCTGCAGCTTGATCACCATCTCGTCAAACAGCTTCCTGGCTTCGGGGCTGTTGGGGTCCTCAAAGTAGTCCTCGATTCCAATCTGCACTACGATGGACTTCAGGTTACGACACACACCTGAGGAGAGAAGCGAGACAGAGCTAGGCCTGAACAAACAGAAACTACAGAAACATACTAAACAATGCTAGCTATACTAAAGAAGAGTGCAGCAAGGGGGTATTTGTAGGGTTTACTGTGTAGGGTCTACTTACTGTTAAGGAGCATTCTGCGGCCATTGCCTTGTGCAGGGACTTATCCTTAGTTTTCCCAAGTTACATTTGGATCTACAGTATAGTATTCGATTTTTCTTGTTTCTAAATATAGTTTTTTTGCAAATATTAATTTCTAAAATGATTATCATTTATTTGTGCCTGGCTGTTACTGTAAATATTTGCAGTTGGTTTCCACTATAAATAAATACACCTGGACTGCATCCCTGGATTATTCCGTTTGTAGTTTTTTGCCTCAGCCCTCGGCCAACCTTCCCCTCTCCTTGAGGGGTATCTGGTGTGTACTCACTGTTGAAGTGAAGCAGAGCTTTGGGGGTGACGGGGGTGGAGGTGAGCACCAGCATCTCCAGGCCCTTCAGACCCTCCCTGCACACATCTGCTGCTACTTCCTGGTTCACTTCGCTCACATGGTCCAGCTCCAGCACCTGCAGACGCATGCAGTTCCTCGCTGGGGTGGAGACCACGCACGTACACAAACACACATACACACATACACACACACACATACACACTGTCTGTGTTAATGGGCATTTTTTATTTCCTTGTCAGTCCTATGAACACATGGCAGAGTTCTATACTGAATGCATCACCATGGTAACAACAGACTCTAAGCACACATACCCAATGAAGCCAGGCCCTGTACACCACAGCCAGCCCCGCCTACTCCTAGGGCACGGAGGTGTGGCCAGCATCGACCAATGGTCTGCAAGCATCTGTTGCTGAAGCGCGCCGGCTGTTGGCTGAAAAAAGAAAGATGGGCACTGATTGGACAGCAGTCTCACAACGCAACTGAGATATTTCCTCCATTTCAAAAGTCTGAGGGTTAAGTAGAGGTCAGTGTTAAACCCCAGACAAAGTTGTTCAGGGCTCAGATAGCTCCACGTTAAGGCCAGGCCTGTCTCTCACCATGGGTGCAATGGCGCCACCTGGAGGGAGATGATGTCCCTGCAGCCTGCTCCCAGAGCCCAGATCACCTCCTGACCCACCGGGTCTGTGGCACTCCTGAGGGAACACGTTCACACAACATGGAGGACTGAACCAAACTGCCACAACCCACTGGACATTCACCCCACGAATTGACTCAGTTTGTTAGATACCTTACACACATATACAAATAATCTACTGCTAACAATATGTTACACCTCCAGCATAACCACAACCCACAGTACTGAGTCTCAAATTACATTTGATACTAATATATTATATACAGAATATTAGTATACACAGTGTATTTACAGTGTATATAAAGTGTATATTTAGTGGGCACCTGTACGTGACGGCCTGCAAGGCGCGACAGTAGCAGCTTGCCAACCACAGGGAGCGGTCTGTCAGCAGGTTGGGACAATGGGACACCTTGAGGATGAGCAGGTGGCTCCCTGTGGCCTTCAGTAGGGACTCCAAACCTTCCTCCAGACATCCACTAGGAAGGAGACAGACAGAGAGACACGGGCGGAAAGAGGGAGGGTGAGGTAGAGGGAAGGGCGGAGAGAGAGGGAGAAAGAGAGAGGGAGACAAGGGGAGAGAGAGGGAGAAAGGGAGAGGGAGACAAGGGGAGAGAGAGAGAGAAAGAGAGAGGGAGACAAGGGGAGAGAGAGAGGGAGAAAGGGAGAGAAGGATGGAGTGTGAATGAACCAAAAACAGGATAGAAACCCTATGCAGTCTGCTGAGAGAAAAGATTTGCATGTTTGAGTGTGTGTGTGTGTGTGTGTCTCACCGTGTGCTCTTTAGGTGCTCCTCCTTGGTCTCTTTCTTGCCTCGCTGGCGTGGCTTGAGGTTCTGCAGGATGAGCGAGTGTGTCTGTGTGCACCACTGAGACAGGGTGCACAGGAACTAACACAGCAACACACAGCGCCTGTCAGTCACACTCAGCACGCTCCAGAGTTAGTTACAAACCATCTGATCTCCTGCTGTACTTTCCAGATGCACATTTTGTACATCACATAGGATAAAATTGTCTGCAATGAATTCCAAAAATGTGGAAATGTCCTATTTGTGTGTGTGTGTGTGCGGGTCCAGACGGAGCCCACCTTGGAAGAGATGCGGGCGTTCTCCAGCAGCACCCGGGTCCACACGGCGGGGTGGCGGGCCACAAACCTCCAGTCCCGGCACACCTCGGCCGCCCTCAGCAGCGTCTTGGTGTCCAGGTAGGTGAAGATGCAGAACAACGCCGCCCGCATCTTCAGCACCTCGGGGCTGATCACTTCGTTGGCCCTGCCTGTCTTCTCGTGGTGGCATGGCTTATTGTGGCCCCCCTCTGACCGCCCTGCGGACAGGACAGAGAAGGCGTCTGGTTCGAGAGATTGTTTTTTTATTTTCGATGCTTGTTTGTTTCCATACAGACTAGAGTAGAATAGACTAGCACTTAAGCCATTGCTTAAAACAGGCTGTATAAATTGATTGGATTTTAATCCAGGGCGTTAAAGTGCCATTCCATTTCAATCCACATGAGGGCACCAACATTCAACGTGTCACCATGATAAATCCCTACATTCAAACATGTTCTGGATTTCAATGCTGTTGGGCTGGATCCCTGACACTGTTCCAAGTCCATCAGCCTGGGATGAGTCATCCATGTCATCCTGGCCTTGGAAGGAGGCTTCTCATCCAGCAACAGGCCGTTAGAGAAGCACCGCCCACGCGTGAGATGCACATAACACTCTCAGCCATACTGGGATATATGTGCTTGAAGAAACCGTGTGATATGTTGATGTGTTCCATCTCACCTCGCACACAATCTGAGAGCCCAATATGGAGGACGACGTCAGGGCGTGACATCACATGACTGACATTGCAGCCTTGCGATACGCGGGAAGGCCAAGCAGGCTTGTTCCTCGTGTCGAGGATTGTTGAGACTTCCCCCCCCTTCAGCAAACTTCACAGCCATGTAGCCATTTAAAGAAGCTGCTTGTCAATAAAATGAAATAAAAGGTTTGGGACGGCAGCCGGGAATGGAAGGAAGTTGGCAGAGAAGGGCGTGTAAAAGAGAAACTGGCACTAGTTTAGGAAAACTATTGGCTCCATGATTCAAAAGCTGAGGGGATTCAAATATAATGTGTAGTTAGTCACCCACATGCACACACACCCCAACACACAGCAGAGTGTGTCACTTTAGCAGTGACCTGGTCTTTGCAGTTTGGCCATCCGTCACCCCTTCGTGACGGCTACCTCTTGGCTGACCTAGAGTCAGACTCCGAAGCAGTCTGCTCATTAGTCATGTTGAAGTGACAAAGCCTCTGACTGCTCTTTGGTCAGTCTAGCCCCAGATCTGCTGTGATTCACCCTGACCTAGTTCTGCACAGGCTGTCTGCACTCCAGTCCTCCGTGTTCTGGTCTAGTCTTGGACATATAGTGAATTGAATATGTGGTAATGTGTGCTGTGTGTGTGAATGAGTTGAACATGTGTGTTTGGTAATGAATGGTGTGTGTGTGTGTGCATGTGTACGGGGTAATGTCGGCAGTGTGTGTGTGTCTGCGTGTCCTCCAGCCCCCCTACCTGCTCCCAAACGGTATCCCCCTCCTCCTCTGTGGTGTGCTGAAGACTGCTGCACCTCTGCCACGGCCCTCCTCTCCTGCTCCCACATCTCCGCCTCCGACTCGGTGGTTCGGGAGCCCACGTCCGACACGTCCCCTTCCTCTCCCTCCATGCTGTTGCGGTAGGGCCGGCGCTGCCAGTTCTGGATGGCCTGCTTGCGGAGCCCCCAACTCCGGGAGCAGCCCCCCCCAGTCGCCGGGAGGCGCTCGTACGCTCCTGCGCCCCCGCCCTCGCCTAGCCGGCACTGGACGTGGTAGTACTGGGCCTCTGGGCACTCCTCCATGGGGTGCACATCCACACTGTCACTGTCATAGCCGCCCGAGCCCTGGGACATGGAGTGAACCCGACCCATCCCACTGACCGGGGGAAGAGAGATGAGAGATGTGGGACAAGAAGGGGAAGGAGGGTTATGACAGAAAGAAGAGGAGAGAGGAGGGGAGAGGGACAGAGAGAGGAGGGAGAGAGACAGACAGAGGAGGGGAGACGGACAGAGAGAGGAGGGGAGAGGGACAGAGAGAGGAGGGGAGAGAGACAAACAGAGGAGGGGAGACGGACAGAGAGAGGAGGGGAGAGGGACAGAGAGAGGAGGGGAGAGAGACAGAGAGAGGAGGGGTTATGAACCAAGGGGAGGTCTAAGACATTAGAGGAAGTTGTTTCTGTGACAAGGTTCCGTCATGCAGAGACTGCAGTATAACGTGTCTCAGTAAGGTTGTTAATATTAGAACTGCAGATGCCTGGGGTTTCTTCTCAGCCCAGTAATATTATTAGATACAGAACCTGGGTGAGAACATAAATATGAATGAACTCCCGAAAAGTGGCCGTTGGCATTAAAAACATTTAAGTAGCAAAAACACTGCATTTTAAGAATCAAAGAGTTATTCCTCCTGTCCAGTAACATAAAACAAACACTGATGTCCTTTTATGTAACAAGCAATGTCTTAAAACAAACTAAACAATAGCACAATGAGTCTGTGAATGCTACGGAATATTAACATGCTTTTCAGTTAGGGAGCTTTTGTCTTAGAAAGGGCAGCCTTTCAGTAGCAGACGGTAAGGAGATGGAGAAACAGTCGTTCTGTTCGCATTACAGCCCACTTAACCTTCCTCCTCCAGACTTACATATAATGAGCAGTTTATAATCTGAGTCTGAGAGAAAGTAGGACATCTTCTGTTTGTCATTCTACCTCCATCTCCCTCTTCCTCTGCCTACGGTTTCATCTATGCACACCCTCCAGCAGCTTTCAAACAGGCCCTGACATAACGTTATTTACAGTAACGGCTGTCCCAACACTGGATATCATCAGAGCAATGCATATTGTCACTGTACAAATGACCACATTTGTTTACAGCTGATGTTATGAAATCCCTATCATTGCGTGCAAGGACTATGGTGTCCTGGTTTGGATTAATGATATTGCTGGGATGAGCGTAGCCTTGGGGACCTGAGTGACCGTCCAGTGACACAGTTGATGGGGCCACAGAGACATCCTGTTGTGACTGAGATGACTTTAGCTCAACAGGACCACAGGTTGAATCAATGTAGGAGAATCAATAGGGGGAGCTTGCTAATTGGCCTGGAGATCATTATTTGCATGTAAAACCAGGAAGTTTAGGCAGTTTCCTAATGGCTAATGCACTACTAAGCTGACAACATAAGGCAGAGACATTTTGATGCAAGAAGGACCCAGTTGTGGTGGTATAAATACAGACAAAATCAATAAAGAAACTAATGAGATTCTGTTCAAACATCAACACAGCAACCAGCTTCATTCCTCTCATAAGTCATATTCTATTAATAACATCTTGTGGAGGAAGAACGAAAGTAATATTTATAGACATACATTTATAAATTAAAGTGCTAAATAACAGCTAAATACATACACACAGATGGTAGTTAAAAAGTTCCTATTGCTTGCTTAGACAAGGATGCAAGGGGACCACATTTCGTCTGTTCTGAAATAGCTCCCTCGGCCCACGATCCTGTCCTGTGTGTGCTGTGAGGACTTCCTTACCCTGTGCTGGGAGATGATCGCTGCTCTGACACCTGGTCCATTCCTCTGGTGGATCCTGAGTTACTGGAGTTTCTCTGGAGAGAAGGAGAAAGAGGAGGAGAAGCAGGAGCCAGGAGCAGGAGGAGGAGAGGGAGAAGACGAGATAGAGAGAGAGGGAGAGAGGGAGGGAGGGACCAGACAGAAAGAGAGGGAGAGAGAGAGAGAGAGAGAGAGAGAGAGAGAGAGAGAGAGAGAGAGAGAGAGAGAGAGAGAGAAGGAGAGAGAGAGAGAGGGGGGGAGAGAACATTTCACACACAGACAGATCTATGTGAAAAATAAAGCTAAAATATACCATCCTTGGGGCTGTCTGTGCTGGAGGATTAATTGTGATGGAAAAAATCTCTGAACACATGTCAGCTAATTGGCTGGAGTTTGGGGGAGGAGGATATCATCTAAATAGGCAGAGCTGGTTCAGGTTGGAGACTCAGAGGGGTGCTTGCTTGATCCAATCACCTTCCACATCGTTAAGATTGTTTTGGTTGTTCCCTCCACCAGGCTAGACTTCACCCGTGGTTATGTCTTTGCTCGATCTGTCTGGAGGAATGATGGATGTCTAAGCTCCCTGCTGCTGAGTTTTCATGAAACAGAACCATCCAGCTAATGACAACGTGGCTGTAGTCAGTCATCTCATGCTAAAATACTACTTGAGTCTCTTGACTGAACCAAAGGAAAACACACTGGTAATGCCCACATTACTGTAACACAAGAAAGAAGCAATTACAGCTGTGTGTGTGTGTGTGTGTGTGTGTGTGTGTGTGTGTGTGTGTGTGTGTGTGTGCGTGCGTGCGTGCGTGTGCATTCTGGAGGTAGGGTTTTGGGCGTGGGCCTGTCTGGCACACTTCCCTATCCCCTTTTTCTCCCTTCCTGTTGTTTGTGGGGGAGAGGGAAGGAAAGGAAAGGAAATGAGAGGAGAGGGAAGGACAGGAGCGCTAGGCTAAGATGAGAGGAGGAAGTTCGACTCGATGTGAGCAAACGTCAAGGGTGAGAGTTCCCTCCCTGTGACTAGAGACACACCATGCCAACTGGCTCACGCACCAGCCCGCCTGTCTGTCTGCCTGTGGTGAAGGGCTTGCTTCTCCAGTTGCTCTCTGAAGCTACAGACCCAGCGTCTGGCTGACAGGCTCACAGAGAGACTCTGGAGTAAACAGTCTAAATATAACAGGCAGGACTTGGCTGGCCACAGCAGCGTTAACGTCAAGCCCCATGACAACACTGTCCTCAGTGACGCAAAAAAAAAAATCTGTACCACAGCCTTGAATGACTAACAGACTTTGTGCTCAGAAGCGTTCGAAAATGATCAAATAAACAGTGTTACATAAAAACAGGATGGAAATGTATGTGACACAAAGCCTCCTGACAGTAACTAACTGCCAGTTTCATCATAGTTTAGCATCTAGCCATTCTTCCAGTGTATTCCAGTTGGGGAAGTGAGGACAGAAGGGCGCTGTGGGCTCTAACACACTGAAGCCCTCCTCTATGAGAGGGATCAGAGGTCACAGGGCCATGGATGCTGCTGTCCCTCTCAAAGGTGGATGCAGCCATAGTCTACCCAGCAGAGACATCGGTCTCCATGGAAACTCCACAGCACTAAAGCTTCAGCTGCAGCAGGCTACAGATACGTCTGATCTATTACAAATCTGGCATTCTTCATCGTTATGAGAATACAGTGTGACCAGTTACAAGACTCCTATTTACAAGTGACGGCGTTGTTTTAAACATCCGCTGGCAGTATGTGTTTCTCAGTGTTGCTATCCCGTGAAGGAGGCACTGTTTACATAACAGAGGTCTATCAGCCATCCCTGACGTGTCTGCGGCCTCAAAGTCTATCACACAGTGACACACTGCCTCTAAAGAGCTCCATATAATCAATACCTATACATAATGCAGGGGGGGGATAACCTGCTTTGACATCACTGAGAAGCTGTGAGGTCATCTGTGCCCACGTGCTGTTCTCTGGGATCAAACTCAGGCAGCTACCCTGGCTGAGGCTCCTGGTTGTGTTCAGACACCTCACAACTGCCCATGTGGCGTGATGACCATGACAAAGCAAACACACCTAATCCAAACACAAAGAGGACCCACAAGAGCAGAAATCGCTTAGTCGTGGAGCTCCGCCCCTTCCTCACCTGGCGCCCGTTGCCCTTTGACCCCTGGAGGCTGCAGCGTCCCAGGCTGCCGTTGGGCGTGGTCCCGCAGCTGCTGATGATCTGCAGCTGTTTCTCGGCGCGGTCGGCGCGGTCCAGCAGCTCCTCGATGAACTGCTGCAGGCGCACCTTGGCGTTGGCCTCCCGTGCCGCCGTCTCCTGCAGGAACTGGTCGATCTGAGCCACCTCCCTGGTTAAGCAAAGAGGCAGGTTCAGACACACATCATATATACAATCACACATACTCGCTATGCATACACACACACATATGCTATGACATGTGCATAGACACCCATTTACAAGTACAAAACAAAGAGTGCCACTGGACACAGGGGTCTGTGTAATGTATAGAGTCCAGGAAGCCCAACAGGGAACAGACCCTGGCCTTAAAGACTACTGGAAGATTACTGGGGAGATTTTGGCTTTGTATGAGGTACATATTCACTCTTTCGCAATTTATGATCACACACACAAACTCACGCACACAATCTCACAGATACACAACAACACTCACACGCATCTTGTGATTAAAGCAGTCTACAATTTCGGTAATCCTGCATTCTGATCACTTTCACAAACAGAAATTACACCTGAAGTTATCTCCCCTCTTTCCTCTCTACCTCCCTCCCTTTCTTCCTTCCTTACATCCTTCCTTCCCTCCTTCCTTATCTCCCTCTGTTTCTTTTCATACTTGTTTATTTATGTTAATCTGCATTCTATAATTCCCTGGACAGGTCCCTCAGTTGAGCCTGGAGCAGAAGCAGTCTCTCCCTTCCTGTATCTCATTACTCTCAGCTAGCCTCCTCTTGCCAGATTCTAGCAACTACCAAATGACGAGACGAAGAAAGAAGAGAGGAATAAGAAAGAATCTCAAACTATTGAGATCCAGCCAGACACTGGCAGCCAGGAAGAACACAGGCCTTGAAATGCTCTGATATCAGGGAAAAAATAATTGCTCCTGTCATGGTGGGCAAAGACGTCCAAAAATCTGATTCCGCGATTAGAACAAGTATTTAAGTGCAGAAATTAAAGCTGACAGTATCTAAAACAGCTTCTAAATAAATCATCAAACCTGCGATAGACTGAGACAGTTGTGTGATGTGAAGAAACCGCCCTGGGCCTGAAAGAGCTGGTTCAATCGCCTGGAATACTGGTAACAGCTCGTTTTCGGGCAGATCTGATGTTTCAGTACAGTTGTTAAACCAGGAGAACAGCTAGTGAACATAACTCTAACCACAGCAAAGCTGAAATAGCGGTACAGAGCAGAAACGACACCAGCCTGATTCTGCTTTGCTTCTTTGTTTTGTCACAAGCATAGTCAGAGAGAGACATCATCCTGGGGAAACAGTGAGTATAGAGCACAGAGGCTCCTCCGTGCTATTTACATACGAGCTGAAGGTTTAAGGAGATTAATGGTGTTTCGGTTGAGGATGAGCCCTCCAGGAAGTAGTGGAGGACTGAGGGACGACGGCTTCCTGCCACTACTCCAGGAAGAGACCTGGTCTGCGTTTGAGTAAGAGACGAGGGGGCAGCAAAAACCCCCACGCTGAACACACAATGGAATATTCTGAGGGAAAGAGGAAAGGAGGAGACGAGGGGGCGGAGGAGAACCAGCGAGGGAGAAGGGGTGTGCACAGGGAGATGTGGAGGGAGAGGAAACACACACACACACGTACTGTCGACACTCACACACACACACTCACACACACAGCACCAAAGGAGGTGACAGACAGTTAAAAGCAGTTCCTGGACGCGCCACAATGGAGGCGTGGGAGAGCTGAGTCTACACTGCTTCCTGCTACACTATCCCCCAAGGAATGAAAAGCCAATCAAAACATCTGAGGACTACCTGCCGTCATGGCGAGAGCTGGGCGGCAGATCCTGGTGCAGTTTGGGAAAAACACACACCTTTTGTAGTTTCAGGTGTGGAGATGTGAAGTGGGGAGCTTTTTAATAGGACCAGTGTCTAAACCTGAGTGTGTGTGTACATTATGTGTACAGTGTGTGTGTGTGTAGCAGTTTGTGTATGGAGGAGGTGGGAGGGGCTAGTGGAGGAGCAGGCGCTATTTAAAGAGTGAGGGGCTACCAGTCCACCTGTCCAAAGTCTCTTTAATCATCTCCAGCTCCTTCTCTCTCTTTTGTGTCTCATTCTCTTTCTCTCTGCCACAGTGTGGCTTTCTCTTATCTAAGTAATCCAAAGAGGCCAAGCTGAATAGCACATGTTAGAGTCTGTCAGCCTGAAAGGGGTGTTTCCATAGGGAAATGCAAACAGGGACAACTGAATACTAGTACAATACCACACACAGTAGATCTCCCGTGGAACAGACATCTGAACACTGATTCCAGCAGGCGATATAATCATGTGGTGTTCCACAGAATAACAGCAACGTCTCTGGAGAGACGGACAGGGGAAGAAGCGATGGGTGAAAAAGAACAAAGCTCAAACAAAGGTGAAGGCGGCCTGAAAATTCATCACCTGGGCAGCAGCAATTCTCGATGCAAAGATAAACCAGACGTGGATGCAGAGCCACTACGGGGGTCTGTGGTCATTTGCATGACAGAAGGTTGAGAAAAGGCAATGCTATCCTGAATCTGCTGTACTGTAGGCCAAGACAGACAGGCTGGCCCATCCAAGGGTTTCTGGACACAACAGACACAATGAATAAGTAATGACCTCCTAAAGTGCTCTATTTAAATGGTAATCACAACCGCTGGTCAGCCGCCTTTCAGTTTTGTCATTGATGACTGGTCATTAATGCAATGTTATTCTGCATTCATATTCATGGTTTGAAATCATTTATCCCCCCCAAAAGGATGTGTGAGGTACATCGAGCTGCTGTAAATAGTCACTTTGTTCGTCTCAACAACTGACATTGACAGTGGCTCATGTGGGAGTTAGCCGTCACCTGGACAGAGAGAGAGAGAGAGAGAGACACACAGAGAGAAAGAGAGAGAGAGAAAGAGAGAGAGAGAGAGAGAGAGAGAGAGAGAGAGAGAGAGAGAGAGAAAGAGAGAGGTATACTTGAGGTGATATCATCCTGCCGTGCAGTGACACAGTGTGGAGAGAGCATAGTGTTAACGGTACACCCTCACCATACTGATGCTAGCATCGACCCTGTATTCCAAACCCTCCTTTCCGGGAGAGCGTGACTGGCTTCCCAACACAGAGCTAATCTAGGATGGAGTTCTAATCAATGACCTCAGGACCCTAGTGTGCCTCACTCACTCATGTCTCCTTTCTAGTCTCTCTCTCTTTCCATATTTTCTCTCTCACACGCTTCCTGTGTCCTTCTTGTCAGTCTGTCTTTATCTCTCTATCTTTCTCCTTCTGGTCTCTCTCAGTTGTCTCCCTCTCTTTGTCTTTCTCTCTCTGCTTGCAGAGCCGGGTCCTGTTGACCCATCTATATCCACACAACAAAGAAAGGGGCGGGGCATATCTGAGAAGACACAGGGCTGTCCCTGTGCCTCCTCTCTCATTCTCCTCAAAGCACTTCTAGTTTCAAGGACCCACAAATCACAGCCCTCCGTCCCAGCTGTCTAATGGGAAGACGTAGGGCCCTACACCCATAAATCGCACTCCGTGGGCCAACCCCCGCTCTCCTGGTTCTATCCTGCTACTCAGGTCAGCGTACACCATGAGAACAACTCAGGAATTCTACATCTAATATCATACAGGCTGGACAACACACTTGTAAGTTCATATGGCATGCAGTTAATGTATGTTTCATATTCTTCTGAGGTTTCAAAGAACTTGAAAATGGGGATGACCTGTATTGCCCGCATATCCAGAAAATTCTTACAGTAATATGAACCCATGATAGCTGACTGACAAGCAACAATACATGTTGCAGCGTCTTATTGATTTTGTAAAAGAGCATTCTCCCATTTGACCAGACGCATTGACCACAGAGTGGAGGAGGACGGCCGTTTTCTCTTCCTCTTCCTCTACTCTTCTCTATGTTTTGTTAGGGAGGTGTCAGATCTGCAGTTTTTTCTATGCGATGCTAACGCCCTGCACTAACCTCCACATGATGCTAATGCCTACTTCTCTCTCTAAGACACAGCGTTTAATGAGGTGATACGCCCCCCATCCCGGCCTCTTTCCCCCTCTCGTTCTCTCTCCCTCTCTCTTTCTCTCTCTGCCGACATCTACACTTTACATTGTGGGATGCTTTTTGAGTCGAACAATCTTGTTTACGGCAGCAGCAGAGGTGACAGAAGAAGATAACGAGACCACTCCCCCCTCCTCTGCTCTTTTGTTTCTTGAGGGAACGAGAAAAAGACATGAGGCAAAATATGATGTTGAAATGTGTCTGCCTTGGCGTATTCTTTTTATGTAATCACAAGAGGGTTTCTCCTCCTGCTAGGCCAACTCCGCCTTCAACTCGGCAAGGAAGAGGTATAAATCAAGCCTGGGGATTGAGGCCTGGGTGTGGTGAAACACTCAATAGAAAAAAAGTGACATTTTTCTGGGCGGTCCCGTGGACCAGTATTGCTGACTCATGAAGGCCCAGGCTCAACATTCACAGGCAGTGATGCGGTTTTTCCTTCTCTGAGCACAGCTTTCATTCCAAATTCAGACAGAGCTCACTGTTCTGCTGCCAGCTAGTCCTCTCACGAGAACCACAAGCTCAGCCTGTTTGGTAGAATTCTGCATGACGACGCCTTGCAGTAGCACCTAGGCCCAGACCAGCAGACCAGATCCAGACTTCCCCTTCTGCTGAGCTGTCCAGGTCAGCCTTCAGCCAGTGCACAGCCAGCAGCTGTCCAGGTCTGCCTTCAGCCTGTGCACAGCCAGCAGCTGTCCAGGTCTGCCTTCAGCCTGTGCACAGCCAGCAGCTGTCCAGGTCTGCCTTCAGCCTGTGCACAGCCAGCAGCTGTCCAGACTCACAGAGTCATAGAGACACAAGCAGACAGGAGCAGCTCACAGTTTGTTCTGGGTGGACTACCACTGACAATCACACTATCAACTGGGAGATGAGAGAGATAGAAAGCGAGAGAGAGAAAGAGACAGAGAGAGAGAGAGAGAGAGAGAGAGAAATAGAAGCTAACCAGGGTGAATTAGTGTGTGTTGTCCTGCTGTACAGCATAGGTCTAGGTGACAGCACTGTTTTCCCACCCAGAGCTCAGTCAGGCGTTGTTAACACTAACACAGCTGTAAGGCCCTAAGGGACAGCAGGAACATAATCAGCTGTCTACCAGAATGTACACACACACACACACAGTAGTCAATGATAATCAACAACAAGAAGTCACAGAGAGAAAGATACCCGTATCTCAAGTCGAAAAATAAATAAAAAAGACGAAAAGATCTATAAAAGTTATAAAACGCCACCACTCACTGTTGTTTGTGAGTGAGCTCGTCCTCCTTGGTGACCAGGTCCTGCTTGAGGTTGGCCAGCATCTCCACGGAGACGTCCACCTGTCTGGAGAGCTCCGAGGCCTTGTCCTCCAGCTGCTGCTTCTCCTGGCCCAGCCTCTCGCTCTCCAGCTTGGCCCGCTCCAGCTCCGAGCTCTTTCTCTCCAGCTCCGCCTGCAGGCGGCCCACGCGCGCAGCGATCTTCTGCTCCACCTGCCAACGGAGGATTCAGAAGGAGGGTTCATCATGAGGATTGATCATGTTTTTTACGTTTAAAGGCCTCTGATGTGTGAAATGATTTTCTTCTGTAAAGAAAAAAGATGCGATGAGGACAACTTGAAATACAAAGTATTTGAAGTTTCCTTTCGACAGTCAGCCTGAGAATGACCTGTACCTCTTCAGATAGCTTCTCTAGTCTCTCGTCCAACTCCAGACGTTCGAAGGCCCGAGCCTTTAGCCTGGCCAGTCCCTCCTCATAGGCCGCCTCCACCGCGCTCGCCGCCACGTTTGCTGCCACTGCCACCGCATTGCCAGGGTTGCCGTGGGGACCGGGATCCGCAGAGGTCATGGCCGTCTTCATGAAGATCTCCCCCAGGGGAAACTCGACATTGGGCAGGTAACGTGCAGCAGTGTTGGAGTTGGCGGGGGTCAAACCCAGGTCGTCGGGGCACGGTAGCTCACGGCACGGGAACCGTCGCTCTTTGAAGGAGGGTCGGAGGGGCTGGAAAGGGTCGTTGTTGTTGGTGGGGGCGAGGAGGGCCCCTTCGGCCACGAGGGGGAGGAGCGCGGCGGCGTCGCACACGCTGTTGGACTTGGACAGGACGTACAGGGTCTCGTAAGTGTGGTTGTACTCCAGGTGGGCACGCAGGGACGACAGGCTCCGGAAGCGCTTGTGTTCTCCGCAGCGAGGACAGCGGTAGGGCAGGTCCAGAGAGGCCATGCCGCGCCCACAGACGCTGGGAAGGAAGTGAGGCGGGGAGAGAGGGGGGGGGGGGGCTCAAGCGGCGGGGAGGCAGAGACGGTCCTCTGGCGCACCGACCAGGATGCGGAGAGATCGCCTCATGGCTGATCTGACGGAGGGATGCGTGGAGGAGAGATGGGGGGGGAGTTAGACAAAGAGGAGAGCAGCGACGGGGGGGCTTTGTGTGCTGGGAGACCTCTGCACACTCACAACACAGTGCATTGTTGGACGGGGACACACACTGGCCCACGTGCACATTCAAAGTCCTCCCAGGTTCCTTGCCTTCAGTGCTGCCTCTTAGGTGCTGTCCTTAAATGTGGCCCTGGAGGAGAGAAAAACAAGAATGTATATACATTATCTCTACAGTCTAGTTCACAATGTATTTCTCAAGCAGAAATGACTGACAGAAAATGCTGAAAACGACGACACAGTTCCTTAACACATTCGCACGCTTCCAGAAATAGACGTGTCAGCTCCTCAGCTTACACAACCCAGAACTGCTGCTGCCGCTACAGCGACATGCTGCACAACTCTTTTCTAGAAAAGGCTATAGACAGAGTTCCATCCATCCATCTCTCCCTTCATCCATCTATCCCTCCATCCCTCCCTTCCTCCCTCCCTCCATTAAATCATCTCACCCTCCTTCCCACTATCCTTTCATCCCTCCATTCATAAACCTGTTCCACAGATGTCTTCCTGACACTAAACCCCTCCCCCCAGACTATCTACAACTATCCATTAATGACCCAGCCTGGCTAAGGCACGATGAGTACTAGGCTGGCACGGACATAGGATCCTCTCTCTGCATCCAGCTCCAGCACTGCCCTCACCAGACACAGTCCTAGACTCTTAATACCAGTCTCAAGGGGTTAGCATCAGGGAGACACCGCTAGCAAGCTTGTTATGTAACAGGATCAGGTCTCTGTCTGCAGCTGTAGGATGACATCACGTACAGTGCACGTTTAACATTCACTCTAGAAGGCGTGATTTCATTGTCTGGCAGGAAGGAAGTGAGGCATCTTGCCGGCCACGTGTTCCACCCTGCCTTCGGAATGCAGCTGTCCCTGTGGACTGATGTTGATCTCTCAACACAAGTGTGTGTGTGTGCGCGTGAGTGTGTTTGTATGAAATGTTTTGTTACACACTCACCCAAAATGACATCAATACTGACAATTCCTAAAAATACAGAAAAAGGTTTATAGTTACTAAAGTTAGTTAACCACAAACAGATCAGAACAATCAAGCCAGCAAAATGGAAATGGATTCTGCAGTCCACGCTCGACCTCTGAACTGCCCATTAAAGTGAAAGCAACGATGGCTGCCACAGAACATTCCTACCGCAGCGTCCTTCCATGCAGAGTGCCTCCTGGACCTTGTGGGCTGCTCTCTAATGAAGCCTCAGGGACGTCCAGTCAACTAGTAGTCAACTTCAGTCCACTTAGGTATTACCCCTCTCTACTGTACTCTGCTATACTCTACCATACTCTACTGCACGCTACCGTATTCACCATTAGCCCATAACCCACCAGGTTATAAGCTTTAGGCTTGGTTGTATAACCTTTTGGATGGATTTATCAAATACTCTTTCAGACTGACAACATGCTGCCATTTACTTCATCTTGAGGAAGGATAGCCTGTGAAAGGAGACATGGAAAAGGAGGCACATGGCTGAAACTCAAACCTGTCATCCTTCTGTCTGAGCAGAACAGAGGCAGAAGCAGATCTATAGAACCTGGCTGCGAGGCTGCATTTGTCTCGACTCTTAATTGAAGCCGTTTTTGTTCCCTTACTTGTATGACCCTATTGTGCCGAAAAGTGGGTCTTTGAGACATCTTTTAAAACAATGGGGACCTTTAACTGGAGATAAAGTTTAAAGACCCTTGGTTGGCAGGCTGTAATAGTCTAACACCCTGGTCTCTTGCCAGGTCCTTATATAGTTGTCAAATGAAGGAAGAGGACATGATTATCACCAGGTTGATTGCACCATGAGTAGGCAGATGAAACAGACCAATAAAACCTGGGTCGGGGTCGTTACACGGCTGTGAGCTGCAACCCAAAGGAAAGATGTTTACTGTGCACATTACCTATCAGACCCTGCCTACCTCTGCAGACAAGGAGAGAGCTGGGAGAAGGTCTCACCCGTGGGGATGTAGCGAGGTCTAAATGGTGGCAGTCTTTGGGGTGGCACGAAAGTTCCCAGAATCCCTTGCTGTCATGTAGGAATGGACCCCTGTGCTGACAGGAAGTCACAGGGCGAAAGTTTGCTAAGAGAGAGAGAAAGAGACTGTGCAGAGGTAAAGAGATGATTTGGGGAGAGAGAAAGGTGGGAAAATAGAAATAGAGGGAGAGAGAGACAGAAAGATAAAAAATATATAATAAGATGGAGATAGATAGATGGAGGTTGCTAGGACGACTAGCGTCGGAGGAGGGGCGCAGGTGTTGAGGAGCCAGAGAGAATGATATGTTGAGGTCATAACAGACTACATCAGAGTAACAGGCCAGGGGGGTGGGGGCAGGGGGACTGTCCCAGCTGATCTCTCTGGGGTATGATGCGTTCAAGAAGGCAAATGATGAGGGAGGGACAGTGCTTCAAAATCTCCATTCAAGCATGATTTATAAAAACATGATTGAAAGGTTCAATGGACAAAAACAAAAAAGTCAAACATGATTCTATATTGAAAATGCACCTGAGATCTAGTTCTCTAGCCCGATCAGGATCTTTTCCTCTGGGTCAGTTTCACCACCAACTGAACCGGCTTGATCCCCTCCCTCTCTCCTTCTTTCCTTCAACTTCACCTTTTTTGTTGTGGTTACCAGAGCGTCCCAGTGCGGCACGGCTAACCATCCTTTCAGAACATGCTCTACGTTCCTGAGAGACGCTAGCGAGGTCTAATGAGGTCCCAGAGGACCCTGAGGGAGGGAGTGAACACTGGGCCCTGCTGCTAAACCCCCTTTGTAAAAGGTGAGTAGATCTTCTGTTCAGAGAACCAAACAGAGGAAGAGTCTACTGTTGCTCGTCAATATGGGGCTGGCATCAAACCACAACTTCTGAAACTAATCCTGTCTGTCTTCCTCTGGGTCAGTGATGGGTTTGTAACTTGGAGACAACTCTTATCTGTGCCAGTCCGCTAAGATAAAGTCAGGCATTAAGTTTATTCAGTATTCAGGCTCACAGGCAAAGCACCTTCTCCCACGATTAAAATTAATCAAAGCACCCCAGGCACACGAGCAGTGAGTTCGACAGACAGACGGACCAGCTCTGTAGTCCCATATCCCTTCAGGCTGTTAAACAGAAGAGAAAAGAAAAACGGGAACGAGCGACAGAAACGAGGGGGGGGGGGGGGTCTTTTACTACCATTGTTGTTCTCTGCTGCAGTGGTTCCATGGAGGTGTTGTGCCAGGCTTCAGGTCGTCAGGTGACTGCTTGTCACTCAAAGTGCCAAGACTGTGCCCAAGGTGCAGCACAGTAGCAGACGTTTTACTAGGCTTAATGGCTCCATGCCAACTCTGTGCCAGCACTGCCTCTCAAGCCCATCTCTGATGGGAGGAAGGAAAATATATGAGATATACTCTATCTATGCCAACACAAGAACCATTAGTTGTTCTTTTGCACTTCACTTTCGTTTTCCTGCAAGCTCCACTGAATGGTTGTAAAGGCTTCGGTCCTTTCTTTAAAACTGTTTAGCTGAAATTCGCCTGGACCCGCCAGCCTAAGGCTTTAGCATGTCAAAATGTGTTAGTTCTGTGAAAGCCAGACATCGTCTGTGACGGGCCAGTAACACTGCCCAAGGCACCCCACCTGACAGCAGAGGGCAAGGCCTCGCCTCAGACCGAGGTACAACTCACTTACGCAAACCTGTCTTCACCCCATGGGCCAGTCTAACATGTTTTCACCATTGTAGGTACGAGCTTTGTCCGTGTAGTCCATCTTCAACCAAAAGTGTTCGTTCTATATACTGTATGCCTGTAGGAATCTATCAGGTCAGTGTACAAACCAAGAAGGTGAAAAGAGAAGATGGAAGGTGGAACGTCATCAGAGGATTGAGGTATACGTATTGCAGACATTGTCTGTACCTAGGATTGTAGATATACATCAAAGCACTGGTCAAGGAGAGCGGTGATATCACGATACAGAATTAGGTCAATGGCACTATTGTGGTAAGGGTCACATGGCAACAAGGGTGACACACTGCAACTGGCCCAGCCAGTGAACATCCAGTGATTGTCTCAAAGGGGGAGATGGAATGTGTTGTCCGTCACAAGGGATGGAGGAGGAGGGTGTGCAGCCAATAGACACCTCCTCCAGTGTCTCCTATTGATCCGGGAGAGGCCATTAAAAAAAAGCAATTTTCCACCATTATCCATGGATAATCATCACATGCTGACAATCCCGGGAATATCTCAAAGGAACCCTCACGGTCTGGACTCAATAACCGCAGAGACACTGATACCTGCCTGACACCCAATCACAGTTAAACCTCCATCTCTTGCCATTTCAAAGATGTCTGCTCATGTGACAGATGTGACAGTGTTTTTCATAGCATGGACATTCCGTATCAGGAATGTGTTGACGTTTGTGTCAGTACAGGAGCTAAGCCTGTGTAATATGTATGCCCTGAATGTATTATATAAACCCACATTATCACATACATTAATGCTACCATCACCGTCAGATAGCCCATTCTGGATACTTCCATTTTCCTTTTTCTTTGAAGTTGTGCTGACTGATTAGATAGCATTCTAACCTCAGGGCACAGTTGAATCTCCAAAGACCTTTACTACATTATCTAATAAAAGGGAAGGGGACTTTTATTGTAAGGCTGTCATATGCTATTCAGAGGCAGAGATTGAGCGGTAAACCTTTTCCCAGCCTTCTCCCCTCACAGCCCATATCCTTGTGTACATAAGACTTTGCACTCTAGCCAATAGGAAGGCTCAGATACATAGCTGACTATAGTGTAGGGCATCCCTGGGAAACGGAGCAGAAAATGGCCTCTGTGATATATTGCACCTCTGTTGTCTCTCAGACCCTCAAACTGTGTGTGTGTAGATGTGTGACAGAATTGTGTCAGACAATTCTCTCCATTAGAGCAAACTTTCAAACGCACTTTACAGATGACACAATGTACAACTAGCTAATGCAAACTCACTAAAATGTACATTTTTGAATTTAAATAAAACACTATTGTGAGGCTGAGAAACAGGCTGATATTTTCTATTAATATTTTCAAGTCTTCCTAGACAGCTGCTTCAGAATAACCTCCCGATAAGTTCTAAACTGAAATTTCACGATAGGTTCTAAAACCGATCCCACGGCGTGATCCTGTCTGTAGAACAGTCAGTGAGCTACACAGAAATGTTACTGAAGCGCCCTCCAGAGACCCTCTGATACCTGTGATACCTGTGACACCTGGGACAGTGACACTTTGTTTTCTGCATAACTATTGTCAATCCTCTATGGCTAGAACAGTTTTTAGTACACGTTCAAAACACAAACACTGACAAACTGTGACCACCCCCCAGATCCCCTCCCCTTCCTCCCCACGCTTCAGCTTTCAGCGTTGTTGACCAGCT
The DNA here is from genome assembly GCF_021917145.1 of Hypomesus transpacificus. Classification (NCBI taxonomy): domain Eukaryota; kingdom Metazoa; phylum Chordata; class Actinopteri; order Osmeriformes; family Osmeridae; genus Hypomesus; species Hypomesus transpacificus. The sequence goes on along the minus strand of NC_061081.1, from coordinate 8,501,205 downwards.
ACACATCTTTCCCAACTCAACGGGACAGCACTCCAGTTCATCAAGGATCCCTTCCAGAAATGCCACACAGCCTTTTCTGAGTTTGTCTGCCTATCTGTCACTGAGCTATAGGCTGCTCAAGGACCCAGGACAGGCCGGGAAATGTTGGCTTCTTGTTTCAAGGGGCCCTGCTGAGATCGTACTGCCACCAAGTCATGAACGCTCTGCAGCCTCACACCCTTCAGCCCAGGAACATTCAGGGAGATCTGCTGGTAAATATGGCACGTCATGTTGCTCTGGCAAGGACAGGATGCAGAAATGTACTAAATAAGCCATCTAACACTGTGTTCAATGTTATGACTATGCTATGATACAATTTGCATTGCATTTAAGATGTTGCATGCACGCATTGATTCGATATTGGATATAGCCGTGTATTGTGAAAATACGTAAATTAGACAACCAGCTAAATGGTGTCAGATGATATCATGGTAAGATCTCATTATGACATTCTCTGACACCAATCCACTGTGTCATTGAGACGTATTAGGCCAATGGTATTATGCATTCACTATCATTTTCTTTCAAACCAATACTACCGATGGATTACTAATTTGTCAATTGATTTTGTATTGATTACTTCCTGCGTACAGAATGTAGTCTATAGCTTTAGCTTATTCGTATTTAAGTGTCAGGACAAGCGGCATAGCCCAACACCTCATGCGGCTACCATCACTTTGAACAGAAGGAACGAAAGCATTATTTAAGATATATAATTGCCGCTTGCAGAATAAATCATATAGTTACGGATGGCGACGCGTTGCATCCTAGTGTTAATGACATGTGAAGCCGATCGCCTGGCATGGGATCGGCATGCCCTGAATTTTTACTGTCTTCCACAGCGGGCAGGCGGTCAGTTGTGTGCTGGATACGATTTGACATTATTTCCAGCCATCACGCCCATTACGATTACCCAAATGTTTTTATCTAACAATAAATTAACACACACAGCCACGCACTGCCATCGTCCCTAAAACACCCCTAACGTATCTTAAAAAGACGCTCCTCACCTCGTAATTTTCTCCCCATTTTTCGCCCAAGTCAAGGAACTGCTCCACATTTCATTGACGTCACGCGCGCCACTCTGCAGCAGAATACAGTAGGCATGCATGCAGTGCACGGTGAAAGCGCGCGGGGCGAAGAGGAGAAGGTTTGTGAAAGAGAGGGGAAGGGAGGGGAGGGGGTCTTCGGGTGAGATGTTTTTAATCAAGAAAACAACGGTAGACGTTAACATAAGGCATTATTCTCCTCGAAAGAGTACCTTTGTGGTTCGCTAGGCAGGGGCTGTCAATGCAGTAAAACAGATATCAAAATAGAGCCTTCACACACAGCAGCGCTCCCTAGAGTACTATGGAAGCAAATCGTGACCAAAATTCAAATGAAAATGCATTTCCAGAAATGCATTTTCATTTTAAGAATGTGGCTGCATTATTTGACTCATAAATCAAATTAGTATTCAATCATCCTATTTGCATTTTCATTTTCTTCTTTAAGACTGCTCATTCTTTCCCTTATTTAAAATGAAAACGAAAAAGACATTTGAAATTTAATTTTCAAAATATGCCCCAGCAAATAGATACCAAAATTCAATTTGAAATGTAAAATTTGAAAATGAAAATGCATTTCCAGAAATGCATTTTCATTTTAAGAACGTGGCTGCAAAATCGTGACCACAATTCAAATTCAAATGCATTTCCAGAATTGCATTTTCATTTTCAAGAACGTGGCTGCAAAATCGTGACCACAATTCAAATTCAAATGTATTTCCAGAAATGCATTTTCATTTTAAGAATGTGGCTGCATTATTTGACTTATAAATCAAATTAGTACTGATTAGTACTGAGCGGACATTGCATTTTCATTTTCATGTTCTGCCCGCAAAGAACTGCCCATAATTCGAAAACGAAAATGCATTCTGAGCGGCGCAGTAGAGTGACGTCAGTAGCCGCTCTTCTTCAGCTCCCTGCTGACCGAGCTACCCATCTTGTTCGGTAGGGGGCGGTGTGCACATACGCATTGCATTACATGGCAAATGTGCCGGGAAATTGATTGAATTGCCGGGTCTTTAGAGGACGCATCACAGATCATGGCGCTCCCTCAAATTGTGCAGACACTGATAGAATTAGCTGAGCTGGTAGAAACTAATAATATATCTGAGTCTGATGCCCGTGACCGAGTAGAACAAGTCACAGAGAGCTTGGCTGCATACTCTGCCGTCACAGACGTACACATTAATGAGGTTGCCATAGTAAACCTCTCTTCAGTCCTGGAACGGCTGGATGCTGTGGAGCCTCAAATGGGACGGGGACGACCAACCATCCACATCCCGTTCGAGTCCATCGAGAACTATTTATTAAATGGTCTACTTTTTCCTGTGAAAGCAAGCTGTTTCACCTTTGGCCTGGTTCAGACAAAATCTGAATTTCCGCAATCTGAATTTGAATTTCCGCAATCTGAATTTCAAGAATCTGAATTCCTGCAATCTGAATTTTAGAATGTTTTATTTTTGGATCAAAATAATTCAGTTGTATTAAATTTGGCATACAAATCATTCAGATATTATATATTCAACAGCAATATATTTCAGTTTTATGAAATTCGACACACAAATATTTCAGATCTTTCATATTCAAATTCAGATACTTTTGTCAGCTTTCTAGCTCCATAAATCCGTTGCTTTGCATCCTCCGACGGATGGTCTGGTGGCCGACAACAGCTCCGCTATGTCCTTTTTTTAAATTAAAAATTTTTAAATTTTTAAACCATTTAATAAATAGTTTTCGATGGACTCGAACGGGATGTGGATGGTTGGTCGTCCCCGTCCCATTTGAGGCTCCACAGCATCCAGCCGTTCCAGGACTGAAGAGAGGTTTACTATGGCAACCTCATTAATGTGTACGTCTGTGACGGCAGAGTATGCAGCCAAGCTCTCTGTGACTTGTTCTACTCGGTCACGGGCATCAGACTCAGATATATTATTAGTTTCTACCAGCTCAGCTAATTCTATCAGTGTCTGCACAATTTGAGGGAGTGCCATGATCTGTGATGCGTCCTCTAAAGACCCGGCAATTCAATCAATTTCCCGGCACATTTGCCATGTAATGCAATGCGTATGTGCACACCGCCCCCTACCGAACAAGATGGGTAGCTCGGTCAGCAGGGAGCTGAAGAAGAGCGGCTACTGACGTCACTCAACTGCGCCGCTCAGAATGCATTTTCGTTTTCGAATTATGGGCAGTTCTTTGCGGGCAGAACATGAAAATGAAAATGCAATGTCCGCTCAGTACTTATCAGTACTAATTTGATTTATGAGTCAAATAATGCAGCCACATTCTTAAAATGAAAATGCATTTCTGGAAATACATTTGAATTTGAATTGTGGTCACGATTTTGCAGCCACGTTCTTAAAATGAAAATGCATTTCTGAAAATGCATTTGAATTTGAATTGTGGTCACGATTTTGCAGCCACGTTCTTGAAAATGAAAATGCATTTCTGGAAATGCATTTGAATTTGAATTGTGGTCACGATTTTGCAGCCACGTTCTTAAAATGAAAATGCATTTCTGGAAATGCATTTTCATTTTCAAATTTTACATTTCAAATTGAATTTTGGTATCTATTTGCTGGGGCATATTTTGAAAATTAAATTTCAAATGTCTTTTTCGTTTTCATTTTAATTAAGGGAAAGAATGAGCAGTCTTAAAGAAGAAAATAAAAATGCAAATAGGATGATTGAATACTAATTTGATTTATGAGTCAAATAATGCAGCCACATTCTTAAAATGAAAATGCATTTCTGGAAATGCATTTTCATTTTAATTTTGGTCACGATTTGCTTCCATAGAGTACTAGGCTACAACTTCAAATGCAAAAAAACTACACAGAATCATTCTTCAGTCCACCAAGCAACAATGACAAACCTTTGGAGATGGTTCTATTTAGCATTCAATACACCCAGCAAAACAAATCAGTCCACAAACCAATAAGCTACTCAACAATCAATTTCTACAGTAAATAATTCATTTATAATACCATCAAAAATGGCTCAGTCTTTCTTCAATGAAATGCGTTTGCTTCCTTCAATGTGTGTTACAGATGAATTAGCTAATTGCATCACAGGTGTCACAAAGGTTTGTGTAAGTGATTAACACAGAGAAGATAAACACCTGATTAACCAGTGCAGTTATGAGTCCACACCTGCAGTTTGGGATTCCGGACATGAGAGTAGACAATGGTGAAAGCCAAAAGTCTTTTAACAACACCTATTTAAAGTATTTTAACAACACCTATTTTAAGCCTGTGATTTCTGTAGCAAATCCACCATCTTAATCTGAGGTTTAGTTAGTTGAATCATGGTAAGAATGAAGCTTATCATGTAAAGTCATTCCGAATGTTAATTGTGTAAGTTAAAGCATATCAGCTATACTATAGTCTCTGACAAAGACATCAGACAGAGCAAAGAAAACTCATGTTTGCTGATCTACGACCGTGGAAGCTCTTCTCTCCTGCAGGTCAAATTCTCAAAGGAAACAAGAGAAGGATGTATTCAACACTCTTCAGACTGGGCCCAATCCATGGGATCCCCATACTGTTGTCCTTGAAGGGAACTCCAGATTTGGACGATCTACGGATGCCCAGACATGTATATATGTGTGTGTGAGGTAACCAGGGTTACCTTTATTTTCCCCAGAAGGACCAAAAACGTCCCCTTGTGGCCAAGCCTGGAACTGCTCTACTGACACTGTCAACAGTCTGCTGTCAACCATCTCAGGCAATTATTCAAGAACATGCTAAACAAACCTGGCAGAGGTGCTTTAGAATCCCTGAGTTTTGAGGACAATCATTTAGAGATGCCATCTGTCGGAAATCTTGAAAATATTTCACAACAAAGTCACCAATTAACACCAGTTACTACAGTTGGGCCCGTGCATGTTGTTGGCATTGGTACTTTGTCTGAGCACTGGGAAAAAGCATTCTGAATAAGAAAAATTAAGTTGATCACTATAAGTATAGTCTTTGTTATTCAATGCACTGTATTACATACATACTGTTCTGAAACATTTCAATTCTGAAGACATGAACATGTTGAAGTTGAAGGCTTTTCAATGAGAAATGCAGCCCTGACCTCACAGCAATGTAAAGAATAATCCTTGATCTAAGCTGATTGAGACAACAGCCTCCAAACTCCACTCCACCAGTGTTGTGGACAAGGATGACAGACTTAGATCAGACACTTTCCTTCCATCTCTCTCATTCATGTTCACCGCGAGTGACAGACACCACCATTGTGGCCTAATTACAAAGCAAAGCACCTTCATTGTCTTGTGATTGGTCGAGATGGTAACGGGCTGCGTTCTAGTTTGTCGGCACTTTCACAAACCCATCCGGATCTATTTTTAGTCACTGTCGACTTAGCAACCATAACATATGTCTGACATTTCTGCATTAAATCCTATTTCTCCAAACAGTTTATTTTCACTTTGGCCTTGCGGATGTGAAAGGGGGTAATGAGGAAAGAAGGCAGGGGGAGTAGAAGAACAGCATGACTGATAGATGAGTTCTGTTGTCTCAACATTGATTTGAACTCTGATTTGGGCATGTGTGTCGTACTGAAAGCCTTTTGTGCGGAGTACAAAAGCGTGATGTCAAAGTATGACATGAGTGTCTGAGACAAGCATCCAGCAGTAGCAAAGGCGATCAAGGGATCAGAAGGAAATCATAACAGCGTATTTGTTCAGACTTTTTTGAGCATATTCTTCTCATTGCTCCCTGAGGCAGCTATTATTGTCCGATCAATCAATGCTCGTACCACGTTGGTCTGGGTCACACCAATTAAACAGATGTAAGGGTCAAGAGGTCAACTCACAAAGGTTATTTTCATGAATGTATGGACAGTCTATACACACAGGATGACAACTTGTTTTTAATGAAATCCCAGAGCATAATTCCCAAAGGACAAACTGAGAAGAACGACCTGTGGGCTGTATTTATGAACACTAGAGGGCGCCATTAATACACTAATAATATGCCCGTAGATACCGCTAATGACTGTCGGACTCCTCTAGTCCAAGTCTTTCCACAGTGTCTTTGGGTGCTGGCCAACATTGAAACACAGCTTGATATGATCATTTAAACATTGTGTGTTCATGATTGTCAATGATCACGTGGTGAGGAGTCTGTATTAGAGTTCAAAAGCCCAAATGCTGACTATGTAGATCTGGGGATGGCACATGGCACCTGCAAAAACATGATCCAAAGTCCAGCAAAAACACGGGCAGTACTATGCCACAATGTGAGTGTCGGCAAGCTCCATATTATGTTCACCTATGAAACAAAAATGAATATAAATAAACATTGAAGACATGCTTATTAGCCAGAGCTAAATTGGTATGCATACAATGTGAGCCTGTCATTATGAAGCCTTTCACCTGCAATCTATCCCATTTATTCCACTTAATGTGTATAATTGCTACTTGAGGGACTAGATTGGCAGGGCTATGTTCAGGTTGACTTTGTTGTTTCGCCCCTATATGTGCCTGTGGCAAAGACAATAAATATCAACCTTAGAACACGCTGACATTGTGACGCAGCTTCATGAAAAATGTCAAACGGACCCACTATTCTATTTTCCCAGTGGTTTGTCCTGAGCTTTGAATAGAGCTGAAATGCTTTCAAATAAACCATGTGCGTGCATTGTTAAGAATGCTCATGTAGAGCACTCTCGAATTGTACAGCTGTCTTCATCATATTCTTCATGTAACAGTGGTCTGACCCTGTCTATCTATTTTCACAAAAACAACTACCCAGTCAATGCTGATAAAGCTCAACAATTGCAGCCGGCTCATACCTCATTATACTCCTCATATACTGCATACATAGGTCTAATAGACTATAGGCAGGCTCCATGTATCACAATGACAACGATTTTACAGACCTCTCCGTTCTCCGCTTTAGCCATAGACGTTGCCATAGTAACAGGAGTATGTCTTATCAAGTATGGCTCTTGTGAATTTTTTTTCTTTTTCCAGTGGAACTTATTTGGGCATTTTTTTCAGTGTACTGTAGGTATGACAACAGGCTGTTGAGTTGTTGCATTAATTTGCATTTTAATAGTTTCAACAGCCATTGTGTGTTATCTTAACCTGGAGCAGAGGGCTCGTCAAACCGCTGTCACATTACCTTGAATACAGCTATATATAGAGGCTTTTATGTAAATGATGTAAAGCTCTTTAAAACTATAAATAGACGACATTCAGATGAGAGCTGATCCTGATGGTGATATCCACACCATTTTTTTGGCTCTACTCCAATAACATTAGAAGCCACTTTGTTGACCATGTAACTGTTATTAATAGCAGTCTTTAGCGGGCTCGACCAAATCTGCACTTACTTACAATGACAGAAAATTACATTAAAAGAATCAGAATGTGCGGAATTAGCTTCGTATCCAACAGAATGTGTATTCAGAGTATGTACAATGTGTCACTTCCTAGTCACAAGGGCAATGACAATGAAGCCCCAGTGGTATCCAGCAGCCCAGCACAAACATGGCAGCAGTAACACACAGGCCTGTAGCATCAACATCACCAGACATTTACCAGATATGTAGTGTTCATATGATAAAGGATTACATACTGATGATGGTGGGTTGCTCCAACCACTTGTTTATTTCTCTGGGCTGTGACCTCACTCTTAGCAAGGTAGGTACCAACCACCTAGTTACACGTTGTCTGTTATTGCAGAGAACCAGAAAGCACTTTGTACCAAACATTATCATGAGCTATTCTTTCTCCATCCTTTTACAGTCTACAACTGGACAGAAACGGTTAAGGTACAGAATCAAGAAGCTATAGTAGATGTGCAGTGTTGGTTCTAAGTCTTTCATCTCGTCAGACATCTTTGCTGTTGGCCTGCCGGCGCGCTAGGTGGCCTGAGACGCGCTCACATGCCACGGCAACGCAGGCGCAGGGTTCAGATCCCATCTAAACTCTTTAGTCCCTCTGTAGCCCCCACTCGTGCTTCCTCCCTTGTTGAAAATAATGAGCGGCGTTTGATGCAGTGCTACTGCAGAAGCTAATGAGCTGAACGCCGCTCGGCAACATGAAAGCTCTCCAGTCCATCTGGCCCGGGAGAGGGCGACCATTACGTTTCCAGTCAGAGCCGTCATGGCGGCCTGGTCTACCGGTTGACAGGAGAGGCTGAATATGGACGGAGGAAACTGCGGAGAAAGTGACCCTTTTAATCCTCTCTGGGGGGAAATGGAGCCGGCACACTCCAGTAATGTTTCAGAGAGAGAGTTGGAGTGCGTGGTCAAGAGGGATATCAGGACTGGAACCGTGTACATACTGGACGCTTTACTGAAAAGTCTATTCTCCAGGCAGGCAGTGCAGAATGGCAGGTTGGCGCTGTGTCTGTATCCTCATTTCATACGGCCACAAAATTCCATTCACTTACGTAACAGAACAACAACAAAAAATAAACCAACATTCCCAATGGCAAAGCCATACAATTGACAAGGTGGCAGCCATTGTATTCTTTCACTATTGGCATTTTTCAGTCTTTCTCCAACATTCACACCCCCCTCCCCACCCCAACACTCCCTCTCCAAGTGGCATGATAGAGTGACAAGTCCGTAAACGATCTCGCCTCGTCAAAGAACAGGAAACAAGGCGTCCATCTGCTGTCATATCCATCTTCCAGCTTGCTCTCTCTCCCTTCACACACACACTGCTGTCCTCCCAGCTCAACCAAATGCAAGGAAGTGAACTGAGCATGTGAGTGACAAGGAGGAAGGGAGTAGTTAGGAGGGAAGATGGATATAGTTGGAGTGATCAGCCTATCGCTCCAATCTGTCTGAGAAAGGAGAGGAAGACCCTGGCAGAGAGTTGGTTAATGGTTAGCCGGGTGTCTTGTTGTGGCTGGGTGATCTGTCACCTTGCTAGCCCAGCATCACTGTACTGCAACTAGTTAATGGTTACACGTAGCATCCTGCCACCGGCAGCCATTTTGTCGTCATAACAATGCAGGCCCTGCCTCAGCCGAGGTGTGCTGTGGAGTGATGGGAGTTTGATGCTGTCCGTCTCCCCGTCCCCTGCCACAGGCAGGACTATTAATGATTAACAGGACCAAGGATGGATCAATCGGGGGGACTGTGGGGGGGGGGGGGGGGAACAGACAGACTTCCAAACACATGCCCAGGACGGGGGCCATGAAGGAGCTTAGAGCCACCGTATAGTAATCACACTGATAGCTTGTTAACAGGAAGTACAGACAATGCTGTTTGACAGTAGACTGACAGCAGCAATGCAAATGAAGGATTCTCTTCCTGTGGTTCACATAAGCGTTTTTTCCAGATACTGTGGATGTCAAGGAGGTTTCTGTCATTGAAAGACTCCCCTTGCATAAAGAAGACTCTATATTCTTGTGTAAGTGCTGACAGTTTCAAAGAGAAGCTTGCATTATTTGCTGCAACTTGATTTTCTCAGACCGATATAGCCGACTTGTCTTTATTGAACACAATTGGACATTGAACAGTAGTCTCATTCTTTTGGGGGGAAAAAAGGATCTGATATCCAAATTCAAAAATAGAAAAACATCAGTAAAAAAATGTTTGTGTAATATACAGTTAACTCCATTCACCTGCTTCTTAAGGTCAACGTAGATATTTTTTCTGTTGAATGAAAAGGGCGTTTCGTAATCAAAACTAAAACACAGTTTTTGAAATTAAGAGGTCTGATCCACAGTGTTCAGAGGGTATTGTGTCATGTTCACCTGCCTCAAATCCATAATCAGGTTAGCTGTAGAGGTAATTACCAGCAGAGCACATTTATTTGAATTGTAAAGATCCCTTGCAGCGCTATTACAGCACAAGAGAAAGGGAATTATGGGGCTCGCGACAAAAGAAAGTGTTTTGATTTACAAATGGAGGGCTGATCTCAGTCATACATATGGAAACCTCATTAAAGAACAAAAGAAGGGCCTCAGTTTCACTTTTCTCTCCTGAGGAGCTGGAAATCAGAGGCAGCGTCTGTGGGGGGAGGGGTCATGCAGTGTGTGACCCCTGTGTGATGCCCCCTCCCCCCCCAACCACCACCACCAGTACCATACAACACAACAAGGAGAAGCGTCACCCCCCGCCCCAACCCCCAACCACCACTACCGCCATCGGGAACAAAACCTCCAGACACCCTCACTTGGGTTGCCCCCCTCCCTGTGAAAGTGACAATCCATCACCTGCCAAAGGCCACGACCACGAGGGCAGGGGATGATGAAGAAGGCCGGGGACGTGGGGGACTGGTTATGCATCACTGAGCAGAGGTGGGTATGGGAGTGGGAGGGGAGGGGCTGGGGATTCTGTGATGCTACCGTAGTAAGCTGAAGGGGGTTCAAACAGTAAGTGAGAAGGAGAGAGTGCTGATGAGGAGGGAGAGAGGAGAAGGGATGGGGGATCTCTGGTGGTTCCATCTCTGAATATCATTCAGACTGTGAGCTGCATGCATTTATCTTTGTAGATCCACTCCATGAATCCTGATGCATCACTAGGTTACACTGCACTGATAGTCTAACCTGTGACTAACGTTCAGAAAGTGCTTGTCAACATCAGAAATCAGACCAACATGAAGGAAGGTCTCGCATCCCAAGTAATGAGCAGCAGAGCTTTGCTACAACTGCAGCAACAGTAGTGGTAGTAGTAGTATGAGTATCCATAAAAGTATCAATAGTAGTAATGGTAGTGTCAGTATAGTATCAGTAGTATCAATATTATTGTTATACATAGTAGTAGTCAATATAGTATCATAATTAGAAGTAATAGCGGTAGTAGTAGTAGTAGTACCAATGGTATCAATATTATTAATATACATAGTAGTAGTCGTAGACATAGAATCAATATTAGTAGAAGTATAAATCATAGTAGGAGTATCAGTAGTGGTAGTAACAACATGTTAGAAGTAGTATTAGCTTACATTGTGCATACATTTCAAGAGGCGGAGATATGCGATGCTGTTTGATTTAGAACGTTGACTGAGATGCAGAAAACTGAGCAGCGTGCTGAGGATACTAGAGGCGCATGCACATCCTCCCCCTGCCAAGCAGGAGGGGACGCTCTGGGCTGGAGCTGGCTGGCTGAGAGGGCTCTTCTGCCTACTCAGTTCTAGCACTCTCTATGTCCTACGGTAGGTTTCTCTCATGTAACGGGTCTGTATGTCCCAGCCCTCTGACAGGCTGTAACTCCTGCCTGTGACAGAGGCCTGTGGGGGGGGGGGGGGGGGGGGGGGGTTACACTCAGGGGTCACTACATTGGTAAGAGGTAACACACACACTCACATACACACACATACACACTCACATACACCAGATACATTGGGCCTAACATACACACACACACACACACACACACACATACACACAGATATACACACACACATACATACAAGCTTACAGGTTCCAAGATGCAAATACAAGCATATTTCCATGAGTGTGTGCGTTTTAAACACACGCACAAACATCAACAAAAATGCTTAAACGCCATAAAGACCCGTTCAGATAGTATCAAGCACAGATAAAAAAATATCCATGGTTCCTTGAATTTTCAACAGCTAAACACCTACAATCTCTGCCTGTCTCTCTATCTCTCACACACACACAAACACACACACACACACACTCAGACAGAGCAAACCTTGGGCCCTTAGTGAATGTTTTCTGGAAGCATCTTCGCTGTGGGTGAGCCATCGTTAGCGGGGGAGTGCCTGTGCTTGGCCTCAGTGTGTCTCCTACCCCGACGGTTCATCAGAGCTGCAGAGACCCAGCCTGCTCTCTCTGACACAGCCGTCAAAGACATGGCTCATTACGACCGGCTGCAAATGTCAAAACCCTAAAGGAAGTCACTCACCGCTTGGCTGGACACATGGTGACACTTTGGAATATGGGGGTTGAATATGTGTGTGTGTGTGCGTGCGTGTGTGTGTGTGTGTGTCTGTGTGTGTGTGTGGAATGTGTGTTAGTGGGGGGGCTGTGTTCGTCAGTTTTTAATATGGATTTCTGGATGTGTCCATCAGTTAGTAGGATTTCAGTGAAACAGGTTGTCTTCAGTGCTGGCAGAGACAGTTGGGTGACTGCAGTTCGGACGACACAAAAATGTGGTTATGTGTTTATGGGACACTGCAAGCGTATGCAGTGTTTTACTAGTGATGGACTGCAAATGCATTAAGGACAACCACCTTTTTAGGTGTTGGCATTTGGACATTGATGCTACATCAGATATTACAGATAAGTACAGTAATGAACTATACACATTGGCATGGTCTCTGTGCTATAGCTGTGGAATGAAAACATAGTTTGAAACAATCCAATCAAGCAGGCATTTCGATACTTGGAACCACCACTATCTCCCCAACTATGATTTGAATTACAGGGGGAAATTTGAGAGTCTGACCTGTAAAAATAATACTTGGACCACCACTATCTCCCCAACTATGATTTGAATTACAGGGGGAAATTTGAGAGGCTGACCTGTAAAAATAATCCTTGGACCACCCCTAAAAGACTGAAAAACAACAGTTGGGGAAAGAATGAAGATGTCCTTCTTACATGAACGAAGCCTAGTTCAGGCACGGCACTTAGGCAGCACACGTCATCCGCTCGTCCATATGTGTTAGCCTGTTCAAGACCATTGGGCTCAGTCCAATAAGGCAGCATTTACAGGCTGCACGGAAACGCACACACTCAATCCTGGTTGTTGTATGATTAGTGCTGCTTCTGCCCTCCACCATCCCCTTGTCCCTCTTACTGTCTGTCTGTTTATATCCATCAGGGAGATTAGTACTCATATTGCTCCCTGCTTCGTACTCTACGTATGTGCTTGAAAATGCCAGAGGACGGGAGTGCTTCCCCTAGATACACCCACTCTGCCAAAGTCAAACTTATTTCCATGTCTATAGTTATCAAAACCTGCTTAATCAATACGTGAGTGTCTTGACTGAACTGTAATTGTAAATATTACAATATACAGTATGTCCCATCTTCATTGCTGGAAGAATCTTGTAATACGATTTCAGACACCTTTAAAGTGGACAATTTCTTAACCTTGACGTCAGTTAGTGTGATTTAAGTGAAATTCTAGTCTGCCTGACTGTCTCACTTCAATCATTGCAGTGGCTCCTTATTAAAGTGGCCTTTATCAAAGTCTATGGCTTGTTTAATACACTTTACTTTCTTACCTTCAGAGTTTCTGAATTAGATTGTGCCAAGTGTCTGTGGATGACGCTAAAGTTAGTTCTAACTTTTGCCTCAAGCTACAGTTTAGCTAACCAATTACCTAACTGATTTGATAGAATATTTTACCGTCTACTATTTTGAAGACTGACACATAAGCCTAGCTAACGTCTACCAAGTAATTCTCAACACTATAGATTGTGGAAGAAATGGGATTTCCTGTATGCAGATCAGATATTACCCTATCATGTGTTCATATATTCTGTATAATTATCCATTGATATATATGTGTTCCTACTGTAACCTGCTATGTTCAGATGACAGTCACAGTTCTCTGATGTAGTATCCACCTGCCTATAATAAAAAACACCTATTCTCTAGTTATCATGAACACCATATGACCTACATGCCTCAGAGAGCTAGTACCGCTAAGACTGAACTGGTCATTTTAATGTCAAGGTGCTTACAGGCTTGTCATATTTGCTTAAATAAACTTCACATCCTGATAGCAACCAATAAATCTACAGGTTTGACAGGAAAATGCAATCAATACGATAAATGAGTTTTTGGAGGAGTTTTTTTTAGGAAAGGGGGTGGGTATTTGGGTTTGAATCTTTTCAAACTTTAGCTAAAATTGCTAGGTTTGCAAAACTTGGCTGTTCTGCCTTTAAACTCTCTCTCCAATCTGCAGCTTGCTAATACTAAGAAAACCCAGAACTCAACTGTACTTGGTCACTCCTCTCGTGAACAGACAGAACACTTTCTTCATCAACACCACCCACAAATCTGTTGATGGTGCCTTTGGTTCTGGTACAGCATTGTGTGGGTCTATGTTTGAGTGGAATTGATGGTTTACTGCTGTGTGTGTGTGGTGGTGGGGGGTCTGCCTTTGCTGGCAGTTTCGACAACAAAAGTTGTTGTGTGGTACTTGCCCCATGAGCTGGTGTAATGGATTGGATTCATCATCATATACAGATACTGTGAGGATTGTAAGACTTCGGTTCATTGAATGCACGCCTGCACTGTACTGGGTTCCCTATACACCCCAGAGAAAAAGTTGACCCCTCGATTGACATGATGTATAACTCACACTCTGTCCCTTACCTCAGGCCGGTTCTACAGAGATCCCCAAGTGAATAGTTTCAGATTCAAACAATGTGGAGACCATCTTAAGGTCAGGATCCTGTCAATTTCGTCCCAGATCCAGAAGGACTTCTGATCTACAGAGCATTTGGGATGAGGGCTTTCCGGGACTCAATAAAAGGTTTTCTTTGCATGCTGTACTCAGTCGCCACTGTCACAGACATCGTTGATGCAGGTGGGACCAGTGATACTGTCTGCACACAGCCGCAGATGGATAACGGGTTTTCCATGCTCTTTGGTGTTTCTAGCTCCTGGATAGAGTATAGCAGAATGTGAGAAAGCTGAGCGGGTGAAACACTTCTGTCTGCTTAAAATGTCCCTCCAGAAGAGAAATCTGATTACGTCTCAGAGTGTAGCCTGAGCCTTCAGGAAGCAGGGTGTAATAATATGTGTCCAAATAGAGGGTTCGATTTCAAGTGTTCAATAAATCTGAATCCAAATCGCAAATAATATGGGACGTTCACAGACTTTGTAATTCTCTGACTTGCAAACTCAGTCAGGTAGAAAATATTATATAACAGCATGGCATTTGCACGTATATCACGAGAACATGAAAGGACCATAGTGGACTTCAGTAACAATGTTAAGGTGATAAAACGATCCAATCCTTTAGTGGTTTCCCATCACGGCTGCCTGTGAATTGTCCAGCTATGTGATTGATTTGCCTTGAAGTAATTCAGCACTTTGAAATGTTCACCTCTCCATTCGTCTTGCACGCTCCGCGCAACTCCTTTTGACTTAGTTACCATAGAGATGTATGTGCGCAGGAATGAGACCGCAGATGAGACTCCTTGACCCCAAGGTTTGACTTGCAATTTGCGAAGGCAGTGCAGAGCGGCACGGTAAAGTTCTCCAATCTGTCGTCCACGGTGCCTCCTCGTCTGATCAGTAATATTAATGAACAAATTTGGGCATCGAGAACAATGGAAAGAATTAGACACTTTAAATGTTTGCATAACGAGCTCCTTCACGTTTCGCCCCGTCTCTTCCTAATCACCTGCCGCTCTCCAGAACACCTACACCCTTCTTCAGCGATCAGATACGGGCCGACCACCAATCCGGGGAATTAATCCGCGGCTGCTGATTGCTATTACCGCCGTGTTATTATGCACCTTGATTACAGATCTCACCGGAGCACAGACGGCGGGCGCCGTTCCGCGTTCTCTAGGTACCGAATGAAATTACGCAGTGATTACTCCCATGACTGATCAATCGAGACACGGACGCTGTCCGCGTGGTCATACAGACCTGTCTGAAGTACGACAGTGATTATTAATAGCCACTCAAGGCGGCCTGATACTATGCACTTGGAGCCGGCGGCCCTGAGATGGTAATCTAAGCAAATAGATTCATGCAGCAGTTTGGAGAGTAGTTATTGGATTATTGTTGTGAAGAACAAATGTTTGGAGTTCAAGCATGACAAGAGGGATATGGGATCACAGGGGAGGATCAAGCCATTTTAACATGGGCAATAAGCATCCGTTTAACCCATATAGAGCTAATGTGGTGAATAGTACCTTAACACTACCAATCGACACTACATTTAATCGATAAGCCTTTGTTTGAGGAGCCAGCATGTAACGAGCAATAGTAATCATCAGTCTAAACATTTTGGTGGAAAGACGAACCATTGGCGCTCGTTTGCTAAAATATTGAAGGAGTGAAACACAGGCTTGTCTAATCTTTTGTCTCATTGGGGTGTCAGAGCAGGAATTTTCTAATCCTCAGCCAAGACACTCATTTGGTTCAGGCAGATAAATAGTCTATGTTGATTTATCCACATGAAATCATACATCATGCGATTAATAGGATGAGACAATGAAGAAACCAGGCAATGTGTGAAATCCTCTTACAAGCAGCGGTGTTCTCCTTACCACCGACAACATACGACGCATCAAACGCCAGTGCCGGCACAGCACTCCCGGTACGCCCGCAGTCGTTTGATCTCCGCGTTAACCTTGTGTTTCACAGGACCGACAGCTAAGGTGTGATTGACTCGATTAGTTGTCATTTGTGGCCGCTGCGACCTACTCTGAGGAAACAAGGGTCCCTGCGGGGGTCGGGAACCGCTCCGACACAAGCACTTAATGGCCTTGGTAATTATTAACGGGTATAGGCTACAGTCGCTAAATGTCAGTCAGAGGAAGAAAGGGGGGTTACATTAATGCATTTGTCTGACTGAAAGTCATTTGTGATTTTCCAAACGTGGACTCAGTCAAGACAACTCATCTGGTGAAAAGTTAAAGCTGTAGTCAGAAAGGGAGCCATTTTCAGTTTGGAAATTTCCGTTCTGAGCTCCTCAATTCAGGATTCCAACAGTGGCCACAGTTCAACAGCTCTTCAAACTTCAAGTGTATGTATAATGGTGACTGTAACTGCGCAGCTTTGCAATTCAAATCTCAACCGTCCTTTGTTGGACAGTGCTGGCCAAAACAACATTAGAGTTGAATGTTCTCAGAATGTTCTTAGTGTGGTATTGTTGTGGATGAAAGTAGGCCTAAATATGAAATGCCTCATTCATGGAATGATAGTAATGGGACACAACGGCCTTCCCAGGTCTCAGTGGTGCCTCACCAGGTTTTTACATGCTGGTACTGTATGTTGTCAGCTTGAGACCACACAGCCGCTTAATCACAGACGTGGGCAAAGACGATGGAGCTTAAAGGAAGGGGGGGGGGGGCTAATGCTCTGCCAACTGGCTGCGTCACAGACACATGGGTGTCCTGTGTTGCCGTGGAGTCCCTGGTGCTGCCCGCCTTCATCCCAGCAACAGATTTAAAAAGCAAGATGCCCAGAAAAGTATTTGGATTTCAGTGCATCCCTTGGTGGAGATGACTTCTGTCAAGCTTGTGTTGTTACCTGTCTGTGCTCTCTCTCTCTCTCTCTCTCTCTCTCTCTCTCTCTCTCTCTCTCTCTCTCTCTCTCTCTCTCTCTCTCTCTCTCTCTCTCACACACACTCTTCTTCTCCCTCTCTCGTCCTGGATTCAAGGTGAATGGTTGTATAATTCTCATTTCCCTTGGTCACAATGATACCTTAACCGCAGCTTACATCTCTGCTCAGAAAAGCCTAACACTCAAACAGTCAACCTCACTTCATTTCAAAGTAAACTTAATAGATATTCTCTGACCCATCTACACACAATACATTTTTATATTTTCCAATACATTGAAAATAAATATATATATGAATACATAACTTGATTTGAGAACACTGCCAATAGGAGAGAAAAAATAAATCAAACACAAATGACCCACACGGTTAATGAATTAGCTGTGATGAAACCAGTCGTGCCTGAGCTTTACTTTCACTATACTTTACAATGATGAACGTATCTCTGTTGTCCGGGTCTTATTCGACAAACAATGTGCGGACGATGATGTCTTGACAACAGGTGACATCAGAAGGAGGTCTGATCCATGATCATATAGAGAAGAAACAGGACAAATATTTGTCATAATTTGCGGAAGAGCTGTTGTATGGAATAGAGTGAGACAGTTTTGTAGCCTATGGTTACAATTGGAGAAATGTCACGGGAGGTGCAATAATTAGCATGTTCTAACCCGCAGAGTGTGATCTTGGATGTGGAGGGGATCCGGATTCTCAGCTCTGAGTAATGGGGGTATTCACTTTCATGTGTTAGTCACTGAGGAGCAGGCTGCTTTATAATGTTTGGACTAGCTGGTGAAACAGGTGGACTGTCAGAGCAGTTATTTTAGGAATGCACTCACTAGTCATCCATGTGACTGTTTTGGGTATATACTGTATGACGTTACGTAAAGCAATTGGTCACATTCATGTACTGTACAGAAGACCAGCTGCAATGTATCCAGAATTCCAAACATTTTATTCATAAACATTTTTCATAAAAATAACAACATCAATATTCATTGAAAGTATTTTGTATAAACTTTGTGTGTATATATAGGAAATTCATACCCAAGCAGTTAATATAACTTAAGGCGAGTTAAAACACTTCTTTTTTTGCAACACACTGACTTTTGATGACAATGTCTTACTACCCCTTGTTTTTGCAGTGAAATCATTTTGTCAGCAATGTCCAGTCTGAAATGTGATCATCTCCCAAGATAGAAATGGCAAAAACTCGCAGCAATGTGTGCTACCTGATTCAACAACATTTTTATGTTGAGCTAGTTGATTCAAGCTTGATCACACATCATACACACAAGCCATGTATAGTGACATACTACAACAAGTGTAATATTACAGTCAGCAGAATTTAAGTAGAAATCAAATGATACCATCATACCATTAGATGGATTATTCAAACTTGTTTTACAAATCTATTTGATATCAAATGATCATCTCTAAAATAGCCTTTCGCTATATCAGCCCTCTACTTTAAAAAATGAAACAAAAAAACACATTTTGACTAAGTTTAAAAATGCATTTCCACTTTAACAATTTAAAGTTAATAGTGGAACATGCAGTATATACACACAGTTATAAAAATACAAAGTAGTTACAGTCATACAAATATATCTATTTTCCATATATGGTATACAGAAGCTTTCACAATTTTTATAATTCTACCATTTTCAAACAACACAGAGACCAATCAATATAATACTGACAGCAAAACAAAACTAAACCAAATCAAACCAAACCCTGGCACAAATGAACAGGCCAAAGCCAAGAGTAGGCGTTAAACAATCATTTAAAAAAATGTAGCTCGTATGACTCGTTTAGGGGCCTATAGTAAAACTACACGAACATGCATGTTAAGAACCATTGTTTTGACTGGTAGCAGTGTAATAATATAAAAAGCCTCAAAAGCATAAAATATAAGACTCTCGAGTGGAAAGAATGTATCTTTAAGTAGGTAAGTGCAATACAGCGCAGCTCGTTATGCCACTGGTCCACGAGGTTGGAGCTGTTCGGCTGAGTCGGTGCTGAACAGTTGTCACACTATGCTGCCTTCTAAAGATCTGGATTCAAAGTATCCAAATATGTTGATTGTGACAGCAAAACACAATGTAAGTCTTTGTTGAGCTATCAACTGGCTATGGTTTTACAATCAATTTATGCATTCTTGCATAGAAAGTCAGTATAGCCGTAGCACGTAAACTAGGGTCGAAACAGCAAACCCCTTTTAAATCGCACGCACGCTTTTTCATAATGTTTTTCGCTTTCACGTTCCAACCAGTCTCTCTTTAACTTCGACAGTTACACCAAATTTCTTTACCAACAGCTTTTATGTCACACCTTTAACGCCGAGACATCATCCTCACTTCAGTAACTGGTTCACAAAGCTCTCATCTTCCAAGACGGAAAGATTTGACTGTCGTGTATGCACTTTGGCGTGCGTCGCTTCAAATTCCCTCGGGCAAAGCGAATGGCCATGCGCTGATTACTTGAGGCTTCAGCTCCATCTTCTCCTTCTGTTTCAAATGCACGCGCCCGTGCCTTTTCCTCTCATCGCTCCGGGCAAAGCGCTTGCCGCACACGTCACAGGAGAACGGTTTCTCGCCCGTGTGAGTTCTGGTATGGGTGGTGAGGTGGTCGCTGCGGCTGAAACTGCGCAGGCAGATTCGGCACTGAAATGGTTTGTGTCCCGTATGTATGCGGATGTGCCTATTGAGCTCATCCGAACGGGAGAAGCGCCGGTCGCAGTTCTCCATGGGGCAAGTGAACGGTTTCTCTTTGGCTGGCCCGTTAGAGGAGGCGGGGGTTTTCCTGGCCCGGGGAGGCTTTTGCGCACGGGTATAACTTTGAGCAAAGGAGTCTGGCAACAAGGACGAGTAAAGTATAGAGTCTATGGTGCTAGGTAGGGCTGATGAGGCATACGGTGAGTCGCTCTGATTCGATAAGGACTGAAGTTCAATGTTGGGGAATATGGCTGACTTCAGAAGGTTGGTTGAAGACATGTCCATGGACGAACATGTGTAGCTGCTGTAGAGTGGACTGGTATAACTCTGGGAGCAAGTGTCAGAGAAACATTGTTCCTGCTTAATCCCCCCTTCCACTTTGAACTCCATCTCTGGGTTAGGGCAAATAGGCGAAAACGAGTCCAAGAGCTCCTTAACATCCACTTGCTGTTCTGGGGGGAAGTCACTGGACATGGGGAACGTTTCTGACTGGAAGCCCGTCTCCATGTATGCTTCTGACTTGTTAAACGTGGTCCACTCGTAGCAGCTGCTTTCAAACTCATTCTTGACCACCACGGGGAAAGACGCGGCTTCAGACTGGGGCTCGACGATCTCATGGTTCGGTACCTGAGCGGGAGAGCCAAAGCTCACATGAGAAGAGGCCGAGTCGGCAATTTGCCCTGCTGCCTGAGTATCAGGGTAGCTGGGGCACGTTTGTTCCGGGGAGTACAGAGGTGGGGTGGCGCTACCTAACGAGCAGGTAGATGATTGCTTTGGAACCCCTGCGTCGCCGAAGTTGCTGCGGCTGTTGTCCATCGGTATAGGCGATGCATATGAAGCTGCAGCCCTACCGCTCTGCTGAACCTGAGAAATGGGTAACGTAGATATACCAACTATCTCTGTGATCATGTTGAGCAGTGTTTCCGTACTGCAGGTGCCCCCTTGAGATGCCTCAACATAGAAACTGCCGGAATATGCGAGGGTGGAGGGGGCATAGGTGCTTTTGGGGCCCTCGCATTGGTTGAAAGCAAAATCGGAGTTGGAGGCTTCTGTCTTGAGGGTTACTGGCGCTCCCTCTAAAAATGAATAAAAAGAGAAAGCGTTTAACAATTTGAATAATTTGTGCACACGAAGTCAAACACTTACATAAGCATGCACGCACGCATTGTGCTTAGAATCGCATTACTGAATGCACACAAACCCGTTTACTTAGTTGTATCAATGAGAACAAAATAAGTTTATTATCGCTTGATAGTGGATACAAATTGCATAAACGTTGCATATGACGCGTCGCAGGTAAAGCAAACTCACCATGGGTAAACTGTGCAGGTGTTCCTCTCTCGGCGTCCGCAAACATCTCCTGATTATCTTTCCGCGAGCTATTTTCCATTCCCAAAGAAGAATTGTTGCAATTCTCAAACTGAGGGTAGAACGAATCTTTTGAATTCAAATCCATGTTGTTTAGCATGATAGCGAGCTTAATGTCCGTCAATCCGAGAAAGTGGAAAGGTTCAAATAAAATCACCTAAGCAAATATTATCCTTCCCCCTTAGATGAACGGTCTTGTAAATTATCCGCGAAGGACGGTCGTTTGAAAATAAAAGTGTAGTTATTCGGGATTCCTTTTTGTCGAGATAATTGCGTCTCGGATTGCAGCTCTGCTATCTGTTGCTGTGGATTTCACACCAGCGGCTTCCCTTCTCTTTCCTTATATACACTTGGGTGGATCGCTCGGCCCTCCTCCCCATTCATCACCTCCAGTGAGAGGATTCCCCGCTGCGTGCAAACTTAATGCCCATACATGGACAGAGGATGTGACGGGCTTCCAAAAAAAAGGAGAGCTACGATTCTGACGTTGCAACAAGTTGCTTCTATCTTTGAGGAAAAAAGACACCGCCACCGATAGGTGAGAATAAACAATCAACCTTAATGAGGAGATCGGTTGTGTTTGCAGTATACGATACTTTAACTCTATGAACAGATTATCATGGACTATTAGCCTATTGGCTGCCAATGGAACTGTCATAGCATTGGCACTAGCCTAACATGCTGATTAAACTTCAATAGAAAATCTTTGACATTGTGCAGTTCAGAATGCTATTCTTTTCTTCAGCAGAATGTACATTATAATTTTTTAAAGTAGACCATGTCATCCAGTGGGCTACGAAGCTTTGCAGCATCATAATCTTGTTGGAATCCATCCAATTTCTCGTATATTTCTATGACCTTCTAGATCATTCTATACAAGTTCACACCATGCACGCAACAGGTAGCCCCTATACGTTGTTTTCAGGTCAACGCCACCCGAGGAAATCCCTTGCTGATAATTGTTTCATTCCTGCCGCGCTATGCACTGAACTGTTTCAATTACTCACTTCCTCAGTAAACGTGATGGCAGTCTATCCAAGGCCAACTACAAACCCGTACCATGAAGGTTTGGCCTTTCGGGTATGCGGAGTCAATACGACCCCTGCCGTGTTCAGTGGTTGAACCCAGCTGTTCACATGCTGACATTTCAAACCAAACGGCTTTTTATTTTCAGTTGCGTGTCGGTTGCTGGGCCCAAATAAAGCACGTGGTCACATAGAACTGTTACTTTCAGTAATCAAAATAGCAAGGTGCAAGGTGAGGCACTGTAATTCTACGACAAACAATCAATATTGTCGTTTCCGAACGTGATTAGGGGTGACATAACGCGAAGAGCTCGCTCATCTGGAGACTACAGCACCATGGACAGCGACAGTGCAGCCTGTGTCCGAAACCAAACTGTTGAACGCAAAAGCTTCCTATGGTTTCAGGGGGATGGTTTACCCAGTCTACCTTAAACAGACTGTAGGCTATGCTCATATTGATGCGAGAATAGGGTAGGCTACTTGAAATGTATTTATATATCTCATTAATCAGCATGCCATTGTTGTTTTTCACGCAATAGGTCTATGGATTTCTGATATATTTTACAGAAAAACGTCTAAAGAAAATACCCCTTCCTAGAACTATATAGAGTCAGTCAACACACATACAACGGCATGCAGGCTACACTTTCGAAATGCATATTATCTAAATGTTATGCCCCATGCTCTCTCCTGGCACACAAATGACAACAATTAGAGAACATTCAAGAATCAGCAAATCGTTGCCATAACTGCATACGCAGAAGCACTCCCCGTCCCCCTCTGAAGTTATGATAATAACCTAATGTGCTCGTCAGACAGAGCGGCTTTGACATTCTACGGAACAAATCGTTTTCACCTCAGCGATACGCTCTAATTCTAGGCCCCGAAATGTTTCGTCTTAGGGAGATGTCTTCAAGTAATCCCGAGTCTATTAAAACGGATCTGATCACACTGAGTTCAAATCGACGAGACGGTGTTATGTTAACTGCAGAGTACCGGTAACCTCTCTCCTCCGCAAAATACCACGGGGCTAAGTAATGGATTTATGTAATGTCAGCACTCACCGAGTCTTGTAAAGGGGTAACCCCGTATCTGTAAAACTTTAAAAAGCATGGGTGTATTATATTGTATCTAAGTGCAGGGAGTGAAAAAAAAAAAGCTCTCACTTCGTTCATAGAATATAGGTAGTCGCAAGAGGATGTCATTACGCAAAGGCAACGTATAAGAACGTTGACTTCAAAGATGTTCAAAGCCTTAATCTAAAGGATGGTGGTGTATAATGAAAGAATATATTCACAGACACATGAGGACGATGAAACCATCTTGAAAATAAGAGAATGAAAGTACTCTATGTTCTGCAACCTTAATAAGAGCTTTTACTTTGGGTCATTATTAAACCTACTTCACAAAAAAATCTATTACAAACGTTATAACAATTGGATGCATTCATTGTGTTCAATTGATCTAATCTGCAATGAGATACTGGTCTTGAGTACACATGCACAATTAAATGGTTATTTGTCACTGTTGTGAATACCCCTTGAAGACCCCTTTGTGGGTTTTTGGTAGAAACCTTTAAATGGATACAAGTCTAGCTGGAATGTTGAGGAAAATAGATAGGCAGAGGGGTCTGGCAGGAGCAATACCCTTGATACCCTTGCCAGTCACTATACTTTGGTGATCTCTCCACAAATAAGTACTGTTGTAGGCAAACCACAGGGGAATACTAATTGTCTCTCTTCTCAGTCTTCATGTGATAATGACATGCAGAACTATCTCACTATCCATAGATTCATAAACACAAATTCAGCCTCAAGAGCTCTACTGTTCCCACACATGCAGTTGAGCTCCCCTACATACAAACAGCCTGGTGGTTTTGGAACGATCCCACGAAAGCCAGGGTGGTATGAGAGCCAGAAGACACACACACACACACACAACACATTCTGACATGTCCCACATTCAAATCTGCCCCCTAGGCGGTGGATGAGGAACATCTTCAGTGTAAACCTGGATACAATAGCTCTTCTGAAGACAGCTAACACTGGAGGAACCTCTGCCGGAAACACGACTCGCTATAAATACAAGATGCTCGCCTCAGCTGCCAAGTTATAGTTTTTTTTTCCCACATCCACCCCCCACCCCCCTTGTCTCTGTCTCTCTCTCTCTCTCCCGCTCTCTGGGCCACGCATGGTTACATATACCCTCATTCAATCACAGGGCGATGAGGAGAGGGAGAGCGAGAGCGGAAGCGTGGTTTTTCTTTTGAAGGAGCTTCTCTATGTGCTGAGGACTGTGGGAGTGGGTTAGGGAAGCCCAGTACAGGCCCCTCTGCTGCTATTGGTGTGGCAGGTTTCCCTTGTGTTACAAAAATATCTTCCTGCTCGCCCACCTTGCTCCCAGGACGCCCGTCTCCCTCACCTCGCCAGCGGGAAGGGGAAACAACCACACTTTTTGTTCAACGATCGTGACTGCTGAAGGCCACAGCAGGTCTATATACCCTCTCCTCCTTGACTCCCCCACATACACACACACACCTTACTCTGGCCTCTACTCTTACTCTGGCCTCTACCCCCACAAATCCCCCTACACACACAGAGCCTCACACGGCCCCAACCGTGGTCTCCGCAGGACCTCTCCTCCACAGCAGCCTGGCTGGGCTGTTCCTGGCCTCGCTCCAGCTACCTGCCGTTACCTAACCGCCCAGATGGATCCGGATGTTTAATCACCGTGATGTGATCCAGAAATTATAGATCTATCAACAGTTTAGAGGGTTGGGGAATTGTAGGTTGGGGTTTGTGGTTCTCACAGCTGGGCCTGCAAAGTATGTGGAAGTCTCCAGAAAAGGCAGCTTGTGGTGTAGATATGGAAACATGAACCTCACTTTTATGCATGAGGAAATGGAAGCAGCACGGTAAAAGTTGATCTGTTAACAAACGGAAGCGTCCGATTTTTCTCTGCAAAATGCAACAGAAGTTCAAACACAGAACATGATATTTATGCATCATACAGTATATATATAACAATATAGAACAGCACAAATATGTTTATTTGCTGCCAAAACATTCACATCAGGTAGTTACCTCCCTCCAAATGTACTTCACACGGTTTAAAATCACCGGTTTTATCTTGACAACACACAATCCCTCTGATGAGGGGAAAAGGCACTGTGAAAGTTTGCCCCTCAAGGGTAAATCAACAATAGCTCTTACTCCCATCACTTTTATGATACATGATCATTAGAGGAAAATACAAACAAATTCAAACAAATGGCTGGCAGGTCTGGCCGCCTCTGAGGAAACAGAGAAGAATGCAAAGAGCTTTCAGCTAACAAAAGTAACTATGGAAACAAGCAGCTCTTCATGGCAGTGGCTCTCTCTCTCTCTCTCTCTCTCTCTCTCTCTCTCTCTCTCTCTCTCCAGAAATAAAACTGTTAGGCTAAGAGGGAAGCAGGTAAAGACAAAAGATCCCGGGTGAACCTATTTATAGAGGATCACTAACCTTACATAACGCCTGTGTACACACACACACACAGGCTAGTGCTTGGTGGTGGCAGGCAGACAGGCTGGGTGCTGGAATGTGGGATTTTTGGCTGATGTATGTGTGTGTGTTGAGAAGGGGGGGGGGGCTGAGGGCTGTTTTACTTAAGAAGGCTATGAGGGAGGTCTGACAAACAGAGAGACATGTGGGGAGCTGGTGGAGGTTGTGCTCCACCAGCATGAGCTAAGCAGACAGTGTAGAGGGGATGTTATTTTGCTAACGGGTGTACACATTCATGCGTTTGTCAGTCTCCCCGGGCTCCCCAGAGAGAAGAGTGATGTTGCCGACGGAGAGCCACACTAGTGCAACGTACAGCGTCAACACGGAACAATTGACATCACCGCGTGGCGAGCTAACGAGTGGTCGTGAAAGGGAGACACATTAGCAAGATCACAGAGGGGAGCGTTTAGCCATGGGGCATGACAAGCACACAGAAACAAACCCCAACGTGACGGCATGAGCTCGTGGAAGGCTTGCCAACAGCTCCTGCACTCACAGAGCAGAGTGGAGAGTTGTAGGAGATCTCCAATGTTATCATATCACTGCGGGACAAAGCTATTGGCCTGTCTCAGGAGACCATGAATGCATTACATATGCGTAATGGCACCTGTATGAGGTACTGAATAGGCGATATACACCTGCATGAGGCAATGAATAGGCGATATACGCATGATGATTACTGAGTAATACTTCTCCCTTACCCTGTCCAAATTGAGTCATTAACATAATTACCCACTTATACTGCTTTTTACTCTTAGGCACTTCTCCATTGTGAGTTGAGCTGTGTTCAAAAAAAGGCTTTCTCCAACTTCAGATACATGATTAATTAGCTCCCTCTAGCACAACGTATCAGTAATTGTGGACTGGGTGGACTAAGAGCAGACTGTGCAGGATGGAGACTATTTCTAACCACAATTCTGCGCTACTTCATTGAGTCTCCTCGAGATGGTCCTATTTTACTGAGGAAAGGAACAGTTTGGAGTGGTTTAATAGTGGTTTAATGGTGGAGCCCAGTCCTTGGTTACTCTGGGTCTGGACTACGACTGGTCTCCCAACTGTCGTAGACTGGCACATAAACGTAGGAGAACTGGGACTGATGGTAGGTGGCCTTTAACGCTGCTTAGTGGTGAGCTCTAATGCCTCGTTCTGGTGGGCACCTGGGAGTCACATACACACCCCTACAGAGAATAGGAAGCAAACGCAACGAGAGAAAACGAATGAATACACTCATCTGACTCATCT
The DNA here is from genome assembly GCF_021917145.1 of Hypomesus transpacificus. Classification (NCBI taxonomy): domain Eukaryota; kingdom Metazoa; phylum Chordata; class Actinopteri; order Osmeriformes; family Osmeridae; genus Hypomesus; species Hypomesus transpacificus. The sequence goes on along the minus strand of NC_061081.1, from coordinate 8,474,025 downwards.
GTTTATGCAGTCGCATTAGTTAGCTCTGATAGAGTTTGGCTATTATCCCATTTCACCATGGAAAAGGGGTCTTGGGCAAGGGGGAATGGATGGCTCAGTGAGTGCTTTAGTCACACAGATCGGACGCGCTCTTCAAAGGAATAAATGCATTTTGTGACTGCAAACGCTAAGAAGGGGGGTGGAATAGATTTCCTCTCGAGGATAGAGAGAAGCATTGAGGGAGGTTTGGACACAACTCACTCGTGTCCACTTCCATCTCTGATGCAGTTGGTGGCTGTGGGGTCAAGGGGTCAAACGCAGCACATGGAAGTCCAACAGGCGGCCATGAAAATGAGACCCCTGCTATTTTCTACCCCTCAGTCTCAGTCTCCCTCAGGTACGCAGCAAATTGGATACATGGGAGAATTTATCGTCAAGCTTACTGACCATTCAGTATGTTCGTTAATAGTCATGTTACAATCCATGACATCCAACCCCCTTCTTTCTCCTGAGTACAGGCTGTGTATAGATGGCATAAAGAGATGCACAGGCTCCAGCTTCTCTCCGCAGTCTCTTTACTGAACATCCAAGCTGCAGCAGTTTCCTCAGCCCAGACCCTATTAATAGTCCTGCAACCTTACTGCGCCAGGAACAGCCTTGAACTACACGTCTATTCAAACAGGATTCACACAAGAAGATAGAGGTTGCAGCCCAGGGTCACGCAGAAGCTGAAAACCAACATTGGCATATCGAGCCACCAAGATGGTGTGTTATGTTATGCCGTAAGTAAATAAGTCCAACTCCACTATGCCCTCTGTGTGTCTGAATGTATGCACCCCAGTGTGATGTTGACACCCGTTCTGTCCCAAGGTTCTTCATCTCATCCAATTTAACATTGAGCCCTCACTCCGAGGCTTTGCCATGGTAACCAGGCGGCACCGAAACAATGACCGACAGCAGCTCGACGTCAGCAGCTGTCCTTCATGTGTAGTCTGACAAAAGAAACAGGACTTGCTGCTGATTAGAAATGGGGGTTCTACTACATTGTGAGTAAAACTGCTCCCTTCTGCATAAAAGTTTAAAAGTTTGGAGCAACAGCTCCATTTGTGAGCTTATGGGGGGGGGGGGGGGGTTAACAACAAAAACAAATGCAGCAGTATTATAGTGCACATTTCTGTTTTTATGCATTTTAAGATTGTAACAAACCAATTATGCTTAATTGTAAAAATGAAAACATGTGATTTAAAGCATTTTTATTGTTTATCTCACACCAATCATAGCACCAACGTATCCCACAATGCAAATATGATATCAGTCAAAAATACCTTGATTGAAATTGCAAGACCGTTCAAAGTCAGACCTTTTCGTTAAAAAGGCATAGTTTAAGTATTTTTTAACCTTGATACAAGCCTTCAATTTGTCAAGAACCATCTTGTTTTTGTACAAAATGTTCTGTACAAAAGCCAATTAACTAATTGTTTGCCATATTTAATTTTGACAGCTGTATTTGAAATGGTACATGGCAAAGAAATGAATCTTATGTAATTTGAAAGAAAACTGTAAAAATGGCACCGTAAAGATAATGTTACAAAATAACAGTGAGATGAGATCATCATCATGGTCAGTACTGCTCAGCCATCATTAAAACTGTCAGAGCTGACCAGCCGGTGAAAGGGTGACTTCCTTGTCCCCTTCCCGAACTGTCATTATACTGTTCCCAGATATAACCCGTCTCTGCGTACTGTCTGTATACATTATTGATTATGTTAGTCCTGAGGTCCTGATACAGTGTGGCTGCCTTCTCTCGATATGGACCCTCTGTGTTGCCGTAGTGGTGTAGTGCCCTGACAGCCAGGTAGTTAATATTGATCCATATGGCTCCTCTCCAGTAGGGGGCATCATGCTCTGTGTTTCTCATCATGTAGAGGGGGCTGGACTTGGAGAGCGAGCGCAGGCCATAGGGTGTCCACAGCTTCTCAGGGTCCTTCATGTCATTCAGAATATGCTCCAGTTTGGGCGAGTCAGGTGCGAGGATGCGCAGGAGGAAGGGGAAGAGGCTCACGTAGCCCAAGGCGTTCACATGCTGCAGCTTAGGCGCTCGGCGCACAGAGCGAACCAGACGGGCCACGGGGAACTGATGGCGAGGCTGGCCCGGCGGGACGTACACCTTCTCCTGCTGCAGGATGACTGCCTGGGTGTGGTTGCCGTAGTCGCAGTAGGCTCGAAGCTGGTCGGACCAATGGAGTTCATTCAGCAGATGGTTGTCACTGAGCACGAGGTGGGTGCGCTCGTACTCCTGGTGCGGCTCCTTCAGGAGGCGTGCCACGCTGGCCATGATCCCGGAGGCCAAGGCCATCCAGCAGTGCAAGTCCACATGCCGCTCGTCTACCGACGGGTGGGAGGCCCGGGGGTAGTCATCCAGGCCGGACGTCAGGGTCTTGGGGTTGAGGAACAGGTTGGTGTCCTTGTCGCGGCCCCTCCAGCGGTAGGAGTTGGGCAGGGGGCCCGTCTGAGTGGTGTTGTACCAAGCAAACCAGGTCTGAAGTCTGGGGAAGAGTCTGCGGAGGAAGGGCAAAGTCACGGATGGCGATTCAGGATTGGTGGACAGCTGCTCCACCAGCTCCTGGAGGGCCAAGAAGAGGGTGGGAGGGTTGGCGTTTTCGTTGCGCTGCACCACAAACTCCCCTGGAACCTTGCTACGAGCCTCATCCCCCAGGATCTGCTCCCGGGGGATCCAGCCCTCCATGTTGATGAGGTCCAGCCAATGAGCTGTGACTTCCCGGGTCACCTGAGGGTCCCACTTGCTCAGCAATAGTTGGTGGAATCCTTCGTCCCAGAGAAAGCCCCTCGGGAAGAAGGATCGAGACGGCACAGCTGTGAACAGGGTGCCTTTGGGATAGAGGAGTGGGTACTCGTTGTAGACGGACTGGACAACCGATTGGCCAAAGAAGTAGCCCACCCCCCCCAGCATGTTGCTGAGAGCTGCCTTGCTGAACTTCACCTGGGCCTGACTGAAACCTTTGCCCTGGAGGCCGAATATTTTTTCAAACTTGACGTCGAACTCTGCCTTCCTCTTCTCCAGTTCCTCTGTCATGGATGTACCCACGAGCTGGTTGGGCCGGTTGCGGAAACTTCCAGACTCAAACAGCACCTCTATCTGAAAGGGTGTCTGGACGGTAACTTGATGGAGCACAAAGTCACTCTCTTTCCTGGGGTCATCAGGCTTTTGCTGGTGCTGGTGGTGCGGAGGTTTATAGGTGTCGACCGCAATGTACTGCCTTTTATTGCCAGAAGGGGGGCTGTAGACAAACCGACGGTTTAGACTATTTCTCACAATGTCCGTGAGCTTCTCCAAGCCTGGAGTGACGGTCTGGAGGTAGTTGTAGCTGAGGGGAGGAAAGAGACCAGGATCAAACCTCAAAGAAATCATGTGTTGTGTTGTTTTCCCTCTGCCCCTGTCTCTCCCTGTCTCTTCCTCCAAAGCTTCCTCTAAAAGCCTGAAGCAGCAGTGATGGAGGTGGTAGGATGACACACCCTCTTTGCAAACAGGCAACGGAAAATAAGTGACAAAATGAACAAGAAGTTTGTCTGTGACTCACCACTTAGTGTTTGGTCTATCAGTGGCAACAGTCTTTAAACTGATGAAAGAAGTTGACTTTGAGGCAAGTATTCAGTTCTCATTGACTGCTCTTTGCATCCCTTTCAACATACTGACAGTTATTCTGTCAGCAGAACCTTGTGCCTACACCTTTCTGGGTTTGTTGGACTGCTTCATTTGTCATAGATGTCATTGTTCCAATTGAAAATTAGTGTGGAGGTCAAACATATATATATATATATATGTTTGACCTCCACACTAATTTTCAATACATTTTCACTAATTATCATAGAATCAGAAATATATATATATATATATATTTTAGATTCTATGATTCAGTTCAAACACATATGCTAATACTGACATAATGTCATGTTCAATGCTTTTCCATTGTCTAGCATTATATAGTGTAAAATCATAAAGACAGAAATCAGTGAAGGAACACCTATATGCAATGATGAGGCTACAGCATAGAGGCCGAATTGCAATTCTAAGCTAAAAAGAACGTAGATCTACAAAGGCACAAGAAAATGTAAGTCCAAACTAGCTGAATGGTTACACTGTGCCAAGCAAAATGTATCAAGTACAGATCCATTATTTCAAATCAGTACCTGGCGTATTTGACACTGGAGGACTCCCCTGAGACAGGCTTGCGAAAGGTGATCTTGAAGTTCCCCAGCTCCTCTGAGAACCCAGTGAGGGAACCCAGGCGGTTCTTTTCTTCAATGTGGGCCTCCAGTGAACCTTGGGTGTCGGCAGCAGCGTAGAACATGAGGGAGATGACGGGAGCGTGAGGAGCAGAACTCTGACAGGACACCATGGGAACACAAGCATTAGGTTAGTCAGCTTCAAACCAGGGAGTTCATCACCAGCAGATCCAACATGTCCTTTCGAGACGAGTTGCATTCAGAAGTTACAGAGCTCCAATAGATGGATATTCACTTTCATTTGTTGAGAACAATTCAGCGTCAGGGTGAAAACGTATCACCTTAACTTACTTTCATTTAGACTTCTGCTCTTAGAAAGGGACGAAGAAATCATTAAGTTATGTGACCCTGAAGTAAGGTAACCTTTGACTGGTGATCCTGTCGTAAGATAACCTTTCTGACTTTGACAACTACGATACTGTGTCAGAGAAACGACAGTACATTAATATAGAGACTCACCTACCGGCTGGTCTCTTGGGGTAACATAACTGGATGAGTCAAAGCAAAGGATGTTCAATTTCTACCAAATTAACGTGGCCTCGTCTCTCACATGCTGCTTGGCCGTGATCCTCCAGGTCCAATCCCCTCCGTGCTCCCCTCCCAGCCTCTTGACAAACTCGGTTGCAAGGGTGAAGTCGCTGTCGCGGATCTCCTGGACGCCGAAGCTGAGGCCATCGTGCATCAGCCAGCCGTAGCTTTGCAGCTTATCGCCTTGTTCGCACGTGTGCCTGAGGTTCACGTCCACGTCGGCAAACTGACGCATCCACATCAGGCCTGGAAGGAAAACACGAGGAACACCAAGACAGGTATGGTGACGACGGGGCTGCTATGCAAAGAATGCCTGCAATGTTTCACACTTGGGGCTTTAAAACACTAACGACAAAACGTACTCTTCTCAAAGTACATTCTCTATTTATAGAGGCTTAGTAGTCTCTTCTGCACAGGCTCCTCAGGACATAAGTGACCCTGCAGGTCATACATGTCTACCTGTAACAATGGACTGGGGACTCCTCGTCTTCATCCCAAAGTAGACCTGGGGCCTGTAGGATCCCCAGAACCTCTCAGGGGCCACCTGGGCACTGGTGCTGTTGGCATCGAGGACAGGGGGCGACGGGTGCAGAGTCACCACCCGTTTGGCCAGGGAGGAGCGCATGTAGAGGGCATAGAAGAACCAGACCAGGCTGAATATGCAAAGGCCTATGGATATGTTGATGAAGACTTTGCCGATGTCGACCTTCTTTTTCTTCTCTTTGCGAATGAGTGCGGTGGGCTTCTCTTCTTTCCTCAAGGGGGGGGTGGCTTCACCTGTCACCACCCTCTTCCTCTGCCTGCCCATCCTTCTCGTCTCCAGCTGAAGAAAAAGGTGGCGCTGGCATTAGGGTCCGAGGGAAAACATAGTTCTGTTGTTGTTGCACGTGTTTTCATCATTTGTATTGCCAGTACAGTACACATGCATTTGCTAAAGGACCAGAGTGAGCACACAGACGAAGCTGAAAGGGTAGTAAGCGAAAGCACACTTATATACCGTAGCACACTGTCTGTAGCCCATTGCAATTAGAGCTATTGATGCACCACTACCAGCTAGCTTGCAATCATGTCAAGTTGATGGGTTGGTTAGCTGGCTACATTTGGAGTAATATAACTCTATAGTATATGTTGAAACATGGAATAACTAGTATAGCTGTCTCCCACGTAGGTAGCTAGATAGCTAACTTGTATGCTAGCTAAATAATGTGTACAGTACGCGGCCCATTAGCTACAGTACTGTAGTGTGAAAACTAGCACTAACCTTTGCAGCTTAGCCAGCAAGCAGTAATTTACACTTTGTATCCATTTGAAACGTACTATAATGTACCGTACAAGAGCTAAACGAAACATTTACTTTCATAGAACGGCTTTTGTTAAAGGGAGCTAATTCATGAGAAAACTCACCGTAGCGACGGTTATTCTTAATTCTTAACTCAACATTTTAACTCGGATCTACTTCCTGCTTGCCTCGTTTTCTTGAACCACTGACGTGTACAACCGAAATGTCAAGACTCACAGACCTAATATCGGATCGCCCTTTAGATCATACAAATTGTTTTCCCAAAGCAGGATTCAACACCAAACAGCATTTTTTTGACGGTGCAATTAATCGTGGATGGAAGTGATCTGGTAAACATTTTCCGAGCGTGTTTCATCAACACTAATGCAATGGTAATTGGGTAAAAAAAAAAATCTTGGTTTCTGTTTTAAATGTATTCAGATAGTATGCTGTATCACAATTAACAATGATTGATTTAAAATAACTTACAGCAACTGTACAATGGACAGAAGGCCTAAGTCTTGAGCAGATTTTTAGCTAAGAATGGAAACACCCACTCTGAAATGCTATGGTGGTTATAAAAAAATAAAGATTGACATTCTAATATTTTTTCAGCTAATGACGCCTGCAAATTAGCTTGCGAAGTCAGAAAAATCTATTAGTCTTTCCCTAGGGTACCCTACCTCTAACACTCCATCTCCCCTTCTGTCCCCAAACTAGTAGGGTTCGTTAACCAACACTGGAAGAAACACACATTGTTTTTTGATGCTAGCTTGTTTTTTATTCAATGAAAAGATGTAAAATCCATTTCCATATTCCTCACATTGTGATTCTGAAGGTTACCCATTGGTCAGACAAACGGAACTCTGGCTCTAGTGTGAACCATCTCAAAATGTATCCTTACATCCTTTCCCCCCTAGGTTAACTCCCTGATCTGACATTCAAAGGATTCATAGGATGCACATGCTTACAACCATGCACAAAGGGATGGAAGGAACAGCATTTAGAAAAGGTTCAAACACTAAAGAGCATACCCTCAGCCCAAGACACCAGGGTCAGTGAAAAGACCAGAGCCAGATTTGACCACATTAAGTCCTGGACTCGAGACCACACAAAATTGAAAACCTTCATTCATATTTCTCTAGTCCAGCACCTGGTTTGGTTTAGTCTGGGCACAAAGAAGAAATCTCTATGATATAGGGGTATACATTCCACTGTGGGAGTGGGTCACAGAATCTAGCACAAATACAACAAAAACCTGATAAGTACTCCAGTTTGGGGCATCTAAATCCTCCAGAAAAGTATGCATAAGGCCTTGTCCATCCTGAGTGTTTGAGATACCCTACGTTGATCTCCCAAGCCTGTCCACAGAAGGTGGGCCCTTGGATAACCAACGAGGTACAAACAGGCTTTTGTTTTGACCACAGCTTTGCTCTGAACAGTGAACTATGCCCTGTCTAACCAAAATAAGCCAGGACATTGGGCTGACAAAGAAATACAGAACAGGAATAATTGGTTGAATCAATTTGAACACTTCTGAGAACTGTCTTACAAATAAAGCTTTGGTCAAAAAAAAAGAAAAGAAAGCTGAGGTCCATAGCGTTCCCAAAGAGCATTCGATAACTAAGCGCTTGTTGGAAAGTTGCAGGCTGTGACCTCCAAGTGTTTTGCATGTTGCTTATTTTGAGCAATGTAGATGCAAAGCAAAATGTAATTACCGAAACACCAGTTTGGCAAAGCAACTGAAACCACATAACCCCTCATGCCCATCACCAGACATGCGCCTCAACAGACTCCAATTGACCTAAACTCCATGTTAATCGTTAAATCCCCCCACCCCCTTCCCCCATTCTTCAGACACCTTGACCAGGAGGACCAATCCAGACATCATGGGGCAAACTGAAGAATGAGGCAGGAGAACGCATGGCAATCCCAGAAATAGACAACGTTCTCACAGAAAAGACCTAATACAAAAAAGAAAATAGAGTAGGTGAACGCCAGTGCCTCTCACTTCGATCCTCCTCCACCCGATGTCAACGTCGGTGTGTGTGGTGCTGTGTGAGGTGCTGTGTGAGTGTGTGTGTAGGTGTTGATGACGGAGGGTTGGGGGTAGAGCAGGGGAGTCAGCCTGCCAGGCAGACCAGCCTCAGGGTTGCTGCGTGGGGCAGAGGGGAGGGCTGCAGAGGGGAGGGTGATGGACACACCGTAGCCTCCCCTCCTCCTCCACACTACTGCTTGATCAGTCCACCGTCTCCCTCGCTCACAAACCGCTTGCGCCCCCTGGTGGTCAGAAACAGAATGAGAAGATTGCGCAAAAGAATTGGGTGTGCTGCAAAATGCCCATGTTTGCAGGCACTGACCTGGAGGGACATGCGTCTCTTAGCTGTTTAGTGATGACTGATTCCTGGTAGCTCAGGTCCACCAGAGCCTCCATGATGCCATGGGCATGGGGGACGTCCAGGTTGATCTCTGGAAGCTCATCATACACGCGCTGGAAACCCTGCGGAGGAAATGGGACCACAAAGATGGGGTTGAGGAGAACATTGATGATAACCTTGAATTTGATTCTATATTTCATACAAATTTGACACTGATTTATATGGCCGGGATCACCCAAATGCAAAGATTGACTGACCCGGTTCATCTGGTCCAGAGTAATAAGTCCAGACTTCCAGAAGGACTGGAGCAGCTTCACCATCATCTGAATGGCTTTGTCCCCTTTGGACTCCAGCACCATGACCACTGCCTGGAAGACACAGGGAGAACACACACTTAGATATTAGCCTCAGATGCACTGGTGTGAAATGAACACCTCAGAAAACGGAGGATATTTCCTAAAGGCGAGTTTGAACTACACACATACAAAAGCCCATAGAAAAATGTTAAAACTTAAGTGTCATTCCCCTTTGACACCACAAGAGGGCATTACTGGTTTGTAGTTCAGCAAGCTTGTCATTGACCTGACAGCAGTTCTTATGGAATTTGCACTTAGTATCTAGGATACTAACTGCTGAATGTTATGTAATCTCTTAGCTCAGTTTTACTGTCAGTCGAATACTGCTTCATAATATCTTATGAAAATAGGCATTTGGGGTTTGAAAGGGAGGTTTTCATCCTGCTTACAGTTCTTCCGATAAAAATCAAGATAATATTCCAACCTTTTTGACCCCCAAAAATTACATCAGTCAACATTTCCAAAAAGGCCAAGCTAGCATACCTCATAGACCAGTTCGTGGTGGAAGTGAGGAACTTCCAGGTCTCTCAGACAGTGCTCTGCCTCAGACACTTCCCCTGACACCAGGTATTCCTTCAACAGCAGGTTCATCTGGACAACAACATCAACATCAACACATTGAGGATACACGACTGCTGCTTCGGTTTGACATTGAAAGGGCTACACATCATCAAGAACTCGGCTCCTACACAGATGGACAGAAGAAGCAAGAGGGAAAGAGACAGAGAGAACGAGAGTGGCAGGCAGGTTGTGCTGTGGGAGTGTGAGCAGGGCCTCAGGGACCCCCCCCCCCCCTCCTCCCCCTGAGACGGTCAAAGGCAGAGGAATGACCCGGCAGGAATCCAAACTGGATGGGAGTTTGGTTCACAGGCAGGGCTACCGTAGGTTACGCAACACAAAGGATCGAGGGCGGTTTCTAAACACACACCACACACTATGAATCTATTCAAACAGGATTCCATTAACTTTACGAGCACACAGACACCTGGTGAACCTGCAGCCAGCTGCCCACCTGTGTGCTTACGTGTGTTTGTGTGTGTGTGTGTGGCCAGGGTGCATTGACCTATTGACTCCAGGCTGTGAAGGATCCTGTGTCAGTGGGAGTGCGTTCTGATACACACTACTAAAACAGGCCTGGCTTGTGGCTCTCTTCCCCGCATGGACTTCTACCATCTGTTGATGTTATGCAAGGACAGCGGAAAGTACACCAAAAGATAGTGTAAATAATCTGTCAGTAGGTGAAGCTAATTACAACACACCTCCTAAACTTATCTTTATCATTACAAACAGGCCCTGAAACTCTTGGCCACACATCACTCACTTCCCTGTTGTTTTGGCATTCTAGCAACTTAAGATGCCCGTCAGGGGTGGGAGAGAGAGAAGGTGGAAAGGAGGGAAAGCCAGGAAAGAGAGAGGCCCCACCCTGAACAGGCTTTACCTCTTTGACGAGGTGTTTGACAGGTCTGAGGCCTCCGCCCACACCCCACACGTTGTCGAGCCGCACCATCTCCCTCTTCATGGAGAGGAGCACGGCCGCACGGTCGAGCGCTGCCCTGGAGGACACAGCAACCACACAAACACCATTAGTACCACAACCACGAGAACCACAACCACATATCCTCATAAGAGGATCCTACACGTGTGAGGGGTGAATTTATTTTCTCTAGAAGCGGTGAATTCTTAACACAAGAACAGCCACAACAGTCATTTAGACTGTTTTGAAATGTATATTAAATGTTTTTAATATAAAAAAAATAAAAGAATATTAACTCGTTGACCTATTTCAGCCACACAAGATCATATTGACCGAAGAATTTCTGTTGTAAATCTTTCCTGGGGTTGTTGGTTGCTTAGCAACTATCCTTGTCTCTGTCAAAGAAATATCACTGGCGCTCTCTAGTTCTTTTGCTGTCTTGCATACACTTACAAATTATTAGATTAAATAGCGTGGCTAATCTGTACAAAACTACGAAAATGTCTGAACAGGATTAAATCTCCCAATTGGGTATTTATCATTAAACTAACACATTAAAGAGTTTGGCATCTTTTTGACCACTTATGGCAATTCCTGTAGTTATGAACCTTCTAGTGTGCACTGAGTTAAGGTGGCAATTTATCCGGCTGGTCAAACTGAGCATAAACAACCTTTAATCCCCTTAACCCCAGCTCACCTGGCATAGTCACAGTCCACCTTTCCCTTGTAGCGGTCCAGGAAGGCCATGGGGAGGGCGTGGTCTGCTATGGCTCTGGCGATAAACTGACCCAGCATCTGTGAACACAGTCCAGTACTCAGAAACAACAAACCCGTCTTCTATAACACAAGGCTGCTCCCAGACCTCAAACCAAGCGCATGCGTTCCACCCTCACCACTCCTACCTGTGGGGCCTCAGGGGTGTCCAGGATGAGGTCCGGTAGTTCGCGGAGCGTCTTGTCGAAGGCCCGGGCCATGTCCCCCTGGGACAGCACTTTACCCGCCAGGTCGGACAGCAGCCTGGAGGTGAGCTCCCGGTGGCTGGCCTTGCCCTCCAGAGACAGGGACAGGGCCAGGGAAGAGAACTCATACTTGTTGTGGCCCAGGTTCAGTCCTTTCAGCAGCATCTGGGGGAGACAGATGGAAACATGAATCTTGGTTGCACACAGAGACATGGAGAGGGCGTGGCCTCAAACAGGGACTGATCCTGGTAACATGGCTGCAAGCAGTGCATGACCTGCGGATATCTGCTCTGGTCAAACACCCCATTTACCTGGACCTCTTTTGTGTCTCCGTGTTCAAAGTACTCCTGGACGATTGGGTTGACGGTCTTCTCCAGCTCCTTCTCGTCCAGTACTGGTACCACTTTTGCATACACCGTGTCTCCCTTTTAACCCACACACACACATACACACCTCAGGATTAATTACCCATTTCCTCTTTCATAAAGCAAAGGGTCAGCATATGTTTACTAACTGCAGTAAGAGCAGTTGGTGATCTTTTGTGGGTGTTAGTAATATTGTTCCCCTTGCAAAACCTGAACCTGACCTAAAACAATTACAACAAAGAGTAAACACAATTAGAGCAGCTTTGCCACTTGACCTGAACCACTGACCACTGATTTTTGTGAACATAGATTAATGCACCACTGGTTTCAGAGCTCAGGCTAAACAATGTAAGGTAGTGTGAGTACATCAAACCCTAACCCTTCTGGGGGGAGACAGAGTTAGCCGGAGCAGCACAGTGCCAGAAGGAAATCCAAGAAAGTCCAGGCTTCATTGTTTGGACCTGCATTGAAAATATCAAACTCACAACAGGGGAAAGACCATCCCCCGAGCGTGAGGACAAGGGTTTCAGCAACAACCTCAAACAGGATGACTCACTTTCCTGTTCTCTCCTGCCACTTATGGGAAGTGATCCTTAATAGAACGGCGAGATACTGAAAACAGGACCTTCAGCAAACAAACAGCTGGCAAGTCTACCCAAGAGGTGGGGCCTCCAGAAGGTGGCCCCGCAGAGCCTCTCATCCCAGTGAAGCCCTGCCTTACCAGGTGGTGGGACTACACATTTGTCCCATGTGCCTTCCACATTTCTGGCCTGAATAATGAAAAACCCCAGCTGAACAGTGATAAGTTCCGCTCTAACCTTCACCATAAACCCTGACCGACAGCTGAATCAGCTATGGCTTTGCCGCAAACTTATAAGGATACAGAGATGGATCCTATTTGCATACTTGGATCACCTCTGAAAATCCTACTTTTCATTCACGGCCACTAGTCAGCTCATTGCCGACGCAACAGCAGCTCTCAAGGCCAGCCCTGATATCCACCTCCATCTCTAATCGTGTGTGGGGGGGTGGGCAGCCTTTGACAGACGCACCATTCCCACTCCGGTGTCATTGTGACCTCTTATCGGAGCAGGAGCATGGGGACTCTACATTGGGTCGATACTGCAGGTTAAAGATTGAAAGTCCCACTGACGGGTACAGGAGAGAGCCATCTGTGGTCTGGGGACATGCACGGCCTTGACCCACATCTCAGTTCAGAGTTTCTGCCAACTGCTACCGTTACGCTGGCTTCACGATGAGGACTGGAGGAGCAGAGGGCCGTCATTTCCTATGTGTCCCAGGCCAAACAGATCCCACATCTGAACCAGGACAGTAGGCTAAACTCTTGAAAGTGGTGCATCTTGCATTTATTCAATTGGCAATACTCCAATGACAGTACCTGGAAATGGCTGATTTTCAGCTGTTCTTTCGATAGGCAGTACTTGTACGTCACGTCACATAAGTGTCTGCTAAATGAATAAAATGCCAAATGTCGTCTAGTCAATGTAGTCTGTCTAGCCTACCTCATTCAGGACGAAACAGAACGACTCTACCGTAAATGCTGTGTGTTAATAGCAACCCGTCTTGTTGTGTCAGTACATAATCAACTGTGGTGGGCTGAGGGTAGCAGTGGGGGCCATTCTATTCATCCCTGCTCCCTCGTGTCTGGTGGCCCTAGCATCAGCATATTTAATTTTCTGCGGGGGCCATAGAAGAGGTGTTCCAAAGCAGTACCGCTTTGTGATGAGAGCGACGCTTTGGAACAAAGCATCTCCCGGAAAAAACGGGTTGAGACCCCAACGAGCCCTGAGGGAGAAAGACCCTGACCTGGGCCGGCTGGTACTGGTTCATTCATAGTTGGCTGTGTGGAGGGGAGAGGGGGGCGACTGACAAGGACAGAGCTGGGCTGTGTTTGTGTACGTTTGGGCGTGGCGATGCAGGGTGTGCGTCTCTACAGCCGTATCGTCTACACCCCCAGCGATGATCCCTGTCATTTGGATACTGGTAAGCTCGTAGAGGACTTCCTCTCCCGCAAAGACACACACACACACACCTGTTTGGACTCGTCGTAGTTGGGGTCCCTCGCGTCCGGCTCCTCGTCTTCGTAGACCATTCCTGCCGCTCCCCACACCCCTTTACCACCCGCACCACCTGAGGACGGACAGGCAGACATCAGGAAGACAGAGGCAGGCGCGCGGCAACCACACACACACACACCGAGTTAGCCGTTAGCGTAGCAGCAGACCCCCCTCATATCAGCCTGGCGTGCAGCCTACCTTTCTTGGGCAGGCCTCTGCCTTTGCCTGCCCGCGACTTGCGGTCGTTGGCATTGACCTTGCCCTTGGGGCTGTGTGGGTCGCCCCCAGCCAGCTCCCCGGACAGGGACTCGGAGAGCGAGTCGCTGGTGGAGTTGCGTGACGAGGACTTGCGCAGACGCCTCTTGGCTTTGGCCTCAAGACGCGCCTTGTGCAACGCCTTCTCCTGCGGGGTCCAGTTGCCGTTCACCTCCGCCTCGATCAGGCCCTCGTCCTCATCGCCATAGAAATGGTCAGTCCCTCCCAGGTCGCTGTCAAAGGCGAACACTCCTGTGGAAGGAAGGCATCCAGTTCACTATGACATCCATATATATTAGCATTTAGAAGATGCGGTTATCCAAAGTGACATGCAAATAGTACATATCGTACAGCAGAAAATCAAGGATCCTAGTTCACAGATCCAACAGTATTTGAGGTCAAAAAGATTAGAAAGTAATCACATCTCAGCTACCAGGCTAGTGCAACCATAATACCTAGAACCATAAAGTACAATGATACATCTTGATAGCTTTAATCAGCTGTGTGAACACAAGTTCATTGTTTACAAGCTTGTTGCTCAGGGGGAACATTAACAGCTGGTCATAAACAGATGTCGTCCAGGGTCAAAAAGACAGGTCGAGTCCAGAGTTACGCCAACTGACATGGCTATGTTTTCCTTTAGTGTAGAGACGGTGCACAGACAAGGCAGAGAGTGCGCAGAGACAGAGAGGAATTCTTTAGCTACTGGTTATTGACAGCTGTTGAGGGTCTCCCTTACACATGGGCGGGTTCTGGGAGCTCGCGTGAGCCATCCAGAGAGAAGCAGACTGATAGTTTTGGGGGAGATGAATGATAGTAGCATTGTTTACTACAGCCCAATCTGCATCTCTGTCGACCTACATTGGTGCATTTAGAGCACATGGTTGGTGGTGTTAGCATAGCGTGCAAGCCAGCACCTACGAGGTCTCTGGCAATTACAGCACATGGGTACTGCACCGAACACAGTCCAAGTAAGGGAAGATGGCACAACACGCTACACACACACACACACACACACACACACACACACACACACACACACACACACACACACACACACACACACACACACACACACACACACACACACACACACACACACACACACACACACACACACACACACACACACACACACAGCTGAGGAAACTCAGCTAGGAAAGGAAGAGGTTAGGAGAGCTCAAGGGGGGCAGAAACGCTGGAGTCAGCAGCTTTTCCCGTATGGAGAGGAGCCCAGACCGCTCCCACTCACAGCGAGTCTGACCACATATGGCAGTGCAGGGTCACAGGGACAAGACTAGGGGAGGGGCAGGAACCTCTCTGGGGTTGTAATGAATACCCTTACCCCTCCTGAGAAGGCCCAGGGCTAACCGGAGGAGTTATGGGCCTACGGGTACAGGGTACGCTGGAACGAGGGATAGGGAGGAGGAGGGGGAGGACAATCTCACCCAAGCCATATACCTAGAATCAGGAAAAATTCTGTTTTGCTAGGAACAAAAGTGAGAGAAAAGAATAGACTAATAAATTGAATTGATCTCAGTTGTTAAGATAGGATGCAGACCCGTCTGCACACAGGTCTCTGCTCTGAGGAAGTGTCTCTTTTTTTCTATGAGTGCACCCGCATGCACACCCTCTGCCCACACACTCCTGGCCTGCTCAAACTGTAAACAACTGACCAGCACACCTCCTCCTCGCTCTCCAGCTGCATGCCTAACATGACTTGCCAGTATATTAGGACTGAGGGGGAGAGAGAGCAAGAGAGAAGAAAACCAAGTTGGGCTACAGCCAAGTCGAGGCATCGCAAAAGCAGCAAAACAGAATGTAGCCTTCCCCAAAAGCTAGGTAACTTTACTCCTCTGTGCGCGTGTTGTGGTCTATGTGTGCAGAGGAACCACCCCCCCCCCCCACAAGAGGGCCTGCATGTGCATGCTTACACCCCTGCAGAAATTCAGACAGATCCCATCTGCTGAGTCTCTAATCCACCAAGAGCACTCGGACCATGTAGATTAACTAAAAGTACACAACAACACTAGTCTGTCATTTACCCAGCTGTAGAACACACACAAAGCAAGATTTTGACCTTGGCTTGATCCGGGTTAGACAGGTAGCCAAGTTGTCTAATACAACCAGTAGTGTCCCTGAGCTAGTCCAACACAGCAGGACTAAAGATGACTAGTCTACCACAGCAAGACTAAAGATGTCTTGTCTACCACAGCGGGACTAAAGATGACTAGTCTACCACAGCAAGACAGGTCTACCACAGCCAGACTAGCTAATACCCTCTGGTGGTATAAAGACATGCTGCCTACACAAACCCATCCAGAGGTCAGTGGAGCAGTTTTCACTGATCTCCAAGGATTGACCTAGTTTCCCCAACCATCATGGCTTTATTTAAAGTACCAGGCTTCTGAACAGATCACACATAGCCAAGCCTAATGATAGACCACAGAAGGTAGCTGGTAATGAACACGTCCAATTACTACAAACGGTGGTTGCTTCTGGATTTTGGTGAAGGGAAAACCGTCTTCCAGGCTGGGGCAGTGCAGCGAGGCGTGAGCTGAAGAGAGGTGGGGTGTGTCTGCCTTGACTGAGGCGTTTAACTGTCACCTAGATTTGGGAGTGTGTTGGGAGAGCCTGCTGTGAACAAGATAAAGGAGAGGACAGGAACGCTTTCATGAGGTGTTGTTCATGTGCACACATTTAACCTGTGGTTAATAATCAACACGTCTTGGGCTTAAGTGTCTGACCTAGGCCTGTTTGTATTTGATTATTGTCCATTTGCAGGAGGGTCTGCATTTCACTAAAGCGACAGTGACAAACCTCAACATGAATTATGTGTACTCAGCTGGCCATGAACCAAGCAGGCTTGACAGGTCATTGTGTGTACGTGTGTGCATATGTGTGTGTGTGCACGCATTAGTTTGTTTTTTGTTCTCCCATGACTAAAACAGGCCCATAATATTTAAGAACCCCCCCCCCCCCTTCTTTTCAGCCAATTCAAAGGCATCTTTGACATGTTGTGCAAAGACCAGGCCTGCAGGGATTCCCTAAAAATGGCAGTTTGCTCTGAGTGGAGCCCCCACCCCCATCTGGGAGCAGATGTGTGGAGACAGACAAACCATGGCAGTGACATGAGCCACATCCAAAGGGCAGAGCAGGCTCCAGAATGAACCTACTGGGGGGACGTTTGATTTCCACAAGGGGGCATTTTGTGTATAGCTCTCTTATAGAAACGTGTAGCCAAAATAAGGTGGTAGGCACCGCATTCCGACCCTGGGGCAAGGAAACAGGTTGTGTATTATGAAAATCACTACAAACTCACCCACTGGTTGAATGCATAGTATAGATTACATTTTTAGGGTTTAAATGTTATGCATTGATAAAACAAAATATTTGACTGTACTTAAGCCATGAATTACAACTACTATAAATACAAGAGGCATAGATATCCCTTATGCAACGTTTAAGCACATAGAGAAGGGAGATTACGCAATAAATTCAAATTGGTCCGTACATGGTAGCTGTGGATGCTGACGTCACTTTCGCACCAAAAAGCTCGGCCTCTGTTGCTTGTGAATAGTTTCGTTTAATATCGTTAATTCACAGCCTCTGTTTTTGTAATGAACGACCTCCGTGGAATACGTTTATGCGGAAAATATACAGTAGTTAACAGATGTGCATGCGTGGATGTGCATGCTGTAGCATTTCTTACAAACACTTGCCATATTAATCTTAAAATATAAATTGTATTTTGTGTGTTCATTTATATATATATAGTGCAGCATACGATGTTGTTATTGATGAGAGCAGATAAATACAAATAGGCTTGTGAGGACCTTTCACAGTTCAAGGGGGCGTGGTGTTCAAAACAACAACATTCAGTTCCTCGTTTTTCGACTTGAAGCACAGAGCACGCTTGAGAAAAAGGAAAGCAAATAATCCTTCGCCCGTCAGTGCAATTGCTACTGACTGCCATTAATGAGCAACAAATAAACAATATAGCATATCAAATAAACAATATACCACATGAAGATAAGTGATGTTATAGGTCTTCAATCGAGTTAAATAATGATACGTTGGGCCATTTCTAGAATACATGATCCAAATGAGTAACGCTAGCAAGCTAATGCGTTTAGTTAGCATCAACATCATGGGTTTAGACAGCTGGATAACACTAGCAAATTCACTGCCAACCGAACGTCACGAAAGGGTTAACATTCACATTGTGCCTTTACAACGTGGACTGCAAGATCAAAACACAGCAAATATATAACCAAAAGGTGCCTTTTCTAATAACGTCCCTGGTCCAACCGTTTGAGAGAGTTATGCGTCGAATGAAATAGCTTTTCTGCAAACTGCTTTGAGCGCACACTGTGTAGTACATGAGGTGCTAGAGCACATGGTAGAGCGTAGTGGGAACTGCAGCCCTTCCCTTCCAGGGACAAAGGTGGAATGGGACGGATGTTTTCATATTAAATACGGATCCAGATATAATGTTTGCACCACAAAAGCATGAACAGTTTTATTTCCGACTCACCGTCGTGCTGTTGAGCGGTGGCCCATGTCTCCACTTCGGTCGCCATGGCGCTCTTTGAATTGCCCGTTTACCGTTCGTTAACGTTTGCTATCCTCACCTAGTTGCTTGCTCTGAAAACAATGCGTGCACGAGTAAATAAACACATTACAAGTCGAAACTAAACATTCATTTTAAATGTAACAATGCATATGATTGGACAGCCAAATATTTGCATAAACCTCAATCGTGTTTGATAGCTTGCTCGCGCTTGATAAAGCCAACGTCGATTTCGAATAAAATGGTAAATTAAATGTAGCTGCAAATATAGAACAAACACCAGGATGTCTGTTAAGCTTCAAAGATAGATAGTACACTCTTCTCAGAATTAATCTAAAAAGATCACGAAGAAAAAACTATGGGCGAATGCAGAACTAGTTCGAGTACATGTCAGGAGCATCCAAGATAAACAAAGTCTGTTTTTAACTTTACAACGTCTGCGTAAAGTCACGTGGACCAAGGGTGGATGAGGAGTGGTTAATAAAGGGGCAGGAATTTGTCTGGTCAGGCCAATCACATTGCAGTTAAATGACACTGGCCAACGATATGGGTTTATGCATGCCTATACTGAAGTTTTAACGTGACTTCCGTAAAAACATTCAGCATGTTTGTCTTTAATAACGATTATTTGCACATATATTTGTATTCTTCGGGTGTAGTATAATTTGTAAAAAGGAGAATTATGCTCAACCACTCACCACCCAACTTGGAACAGGTCTTTGAAGATGTACCATTTAAATATCGTCTGTCCATAGTATGCACTCACTTTTGAGACCTAGGTTGACATGTTTTTACTGTTCACCATTTCAGTCCCAATTTTAACTACAAGGTGGTGCCAAAGTACAATGTTGTTTGATTAGCAGTTAAATGATAATGCGAATGACTTCAAATTCAATGCCAGGCAAAAGGAGTATTACAATGTACATTACATGTATTCATTCAGCAGACGCTTAAAGTTGGTACTATCAACTCGACAGAAAAATGTACCTCCGTCTGCCAGCGCCTCGTCCATTAATTGTACATAGCGGGAAGTTATCACTACTTCTCAACGTGAGAAATACAAGGTGTTGGTTGAAATGCGCGAGTCTCAGGACGAATGCGGGAGACTTGAGAGCCCTGCTCTTAGCTTCCCACACAATAGTATGCTGTCATAATATTCAAAAGCACATGTCTTATGCAAAGTTAATAGTTGGAACATTAACAAACCATTAGAAGTTTATACCACACAATAAAAATAATTGGTTAAGTGTTTGTCAGTCAGTCACACTCCTTGTTACAGTAATAGGGCCTACGTGGAAAGTGGAGTAGGCCTTTTTAAAGGACATTTGAGAGAAATTTTAGAGATGGTGACTCATTCTCAACTAGGGAGCAACTACATCTTCAAATGAGTAGGTGTTAATTGCTATCTCACACTTTCACTGATTTGTTGCTAACAGGCTGGCTGTAGATTCCAGCACCTCAAACAACAACTATTTCAGAAACAAACAGTGCATTGTATATAGGCCTATTAAAACAGCATTTTAATGTCACCAAACTTCTGTTCCTTCGTTCCCACGAGGAACAGAGGAAGCCTGCGGTGTTAAACCAGAAAAAAAACACTTTGAACACTCAGTACTCTTGAACGGAAACAGATATTTCTCAAAATATAAGGACTGACAAAAAGACGAGATGAGAAAGAACAAATATGAATGTGATACAAAAATGCCACAACTATTTTCTTTGCATTTATTTGAAGTAACGTAGTGTTTGTGTAGCAATATTTATTTCCACAGAAAATACACAATTCTGTTTTTTGTAAGTGGTTAATTGATTTGGTCTAAATCCAAATCAACGTCACACTCAGACTAACATGGGGCATGAAGTAACTGCAGCATGGAGTCAAATCACCAAGCATTGAAAGCACTACAGGAGAACAGAAGAACTGCACAGTAAGAGTACATCATCAAAACTGTTTGTTACACCCCATTATCAGTTATACATTTACCATGTCCTATACAGGATACAAAATGAATGCAACATTGATAGTGACAACTTCATAAAAATGACCAATAGATCTAATTACATATATTGTCATATTAACAAATAATCAAATGACTTTGACCTCATAATGAAGAGGCTGAAACATAACTTGCTGCAATTACAACTGATGGGTAGCTTGGCTTCCCCTCACATTTTATGTTCTTCTGTTGAAATTTCAAAATCAAATTCATTAACAGTCACAACAACGCACCCTCCTATCCACGAGTGGCAGGACTTGGAGGAATATGCTACGTGTTCTCGCAGCAGAGGAGAACCAACAGTCTTGAGCTGTCCAGACAGGACAGGTTTTCTTTTTCAAGAATGAGTCACTTGTCCAAACAAAATAAGTGCTGACCTCATTTACTGGCCTTATAAAAGAAACATAGTACAAACATAAAGTGTGTTGTATCTGCATTAGGATATGTAAACATCCCTTTTGCGGTCAAAACTCCACAAATTAACAGTCTTGTATCATGCCGTGGCTGAACAGGGACAGGGGTCGCAGAAGGACCGACTGCTGACCCGGCCAAATAAGACTAGGCCTGTCCTAAACACTGAACTAGGATCTGATTGGTCTGTCCTCTCAAAAGGGTGTAGTTTAAAAGTGGGGGGTGACGAGCTGATCAGAAATCTGTTCATAACAACATCCTTAAGCCTAAAGAAAGTGTCTCCCAGGCTTTGTTGTATACAATCATAGATGAGAAGAGGTTGATTGATTATTTCAACAATAATCACCTATCAACTCACGTTGATCGGAATAAGGATAATCTGTGAATACCATACTATTGCTAAATACTATTTTATCCTAAGTCTCAAGTACCAGTGTACTGTATATATCTTTTATAAAGAGACTGCTGAAGAACTGCTGGAAAACTATTATTCCTATTTGGTTTAGAACTATATACAACTATTACATAATCCACACAATGTGGCACATAGATAAATACTCAATGACAAGCGACCAAACGCAAAGGAAATCTTATTTTAGGCACAAAGTAACTTTGAAACAGGTTAACCCCCAACAATTCTCTAGACCCCAATTATGACCGTTTTATCTTTGAACAAAAGGTAGCCATCTGGCTATGATATGTTCAGGGATGTTTCTAGTGATGTTTCTATATCCTATCCCCCATTTTACAATAAGAAAATATACGTCATCAGTCAACTCAGATGGGCAGAGGGCATCAGCCCCTGTACAGCAGCGGCAGACAGTGACCATCCCAAAAAATAAAATACTAAACGTAGAACATTTCCACCCAAAAGGCAAGGATGAATGCTTGTAGTTAGAAACATAAGAAGCTGGCAACAAATACACAGCATAAGTACAGTACAGGTGAAAGCGTTATGTCCAAAGTGTAAAACATTACAACAGATCTAGCTTTGGATAGATGTAGTCTAATCTAATGGTCCAGTCTAGTAGTAGGTTGATAGCTGCACTGGTGTTCCAACAGAGGCCAGAACAGAAAGCTATAGCAACCATTTCTATAAAGTGACTTTCTAATGAAGCAGTTTTCCAGGAGGGTAGAAGTGTCTTTGTCTTTAAATAACTTTGAGTCATAGAGTTGACACCCTGAAAAAGGCGTCACACGAGAAGGAAAAAAAATAGCTCCCAACAAAAAGACACACACCCCTGGTCATATTTTTAATTTAATCAGAAATAAAAGGGCTTTTGGTTCTAATCACAGTGAGCGCCGTTGTGGTGAAGCATGTTGTCCTGTAACAAAAGGTAGAATGATCCTGCACTCCAACAGGAGTGTACCACAGTAAGCAGTCTTCCTCGTCCCTGGAGCGAAAACATTTCTTGCACGGTTCCACACAGTTCCACACAGTCCAGAGGTGAAGTTCTACTTTGAAACCAAAAGGCTTTAAAAGCAGTTAAACAACTATTCTGAAAATGATTATGTCCAAAAACCTTTACACTGGGCTTTCCAGCAATAACCAATGGGTCTACGTAGCACTCTGAGAGTATATCCGACAAACATCAAAGCAGAGTGGTGTGCAATTATCCTCTGAGACCGCATGTCTTACTATCTCATGATAAGAACAATCCTTGTTGATATGCAAACATGTGGTTCACCAAATCCCCCCCCCAAAAATAAATAAATAAAAATGTTCACTTCACAAAGTCCAAGAAATAGTATTAGAACAAACGTGAGTGATATGGGCACTTAAATTCACACAGTAAGTCTTTCATGAACTGCTTTAAAGTTCAAAGTTCACTTCATGGAGCAGTGATATCCTGTTATTTCAATGAGCAGTAGGCTCTATCCCATGAGTTCCATGTTGTACATTTCAAACAGTTATCCACCATTAGGCAAAACATTACATTCAATATCAGTGGGGAAGTACACATATGTTCTGACAGATATTCTGACAGGACAAGCAGAATTCCAGGTCAGACTGCAACAACATGAAACGACAGTGACTGGAATTCCTCAGTTGGTGGTGTGGTGTTCTGTTACTGTACTTCATCAACTGGCACTGGACAACTGGAGAATACCGGAGAGACATACTAAACGACAAAGCGACCAAATGCAAAGGAAAACACCGGAGAATACCCAGGAGATGTGAATTTTGGCAGACACACAACCTCCCAGTTTTCCAATGATTAGTCCTAGACATTCACCTTCGATCATGTTGTTATTGCTTTGGCATTATTGATATAGATATCATAGACCAAGCAGTGTGTGTGTGTGTGTGTCTATGTGTGGTCTTCCAAGACAAGTAGAGAGATAGAGGTAGAGAGAGAGACAGGGGAAGGGCAAAGGAGGAGTGGAAGGGACTTTTTAATGCAAATTGAAAAGGCAGGCTCAGAGCTAAAGACTGAGCAGATGTGTGTGTGGGTCTGTATCGGACACTAAGTGAACATTATTCTGACTTCACACAGCTCCACGCAGCTGTTGTTTCTCTTCCTGTGTGTGTGTCTGTGTGTGTGTGTGTGCGTGTGTGTGTGCATGTATGTGAGTGCGAGTGACAGTTTGTGTGTGACAATAAGAGAAGGCTAGCCAACGGCATTAGCATTTTCACTGCTGCTTTGCTTATGCTCTTTGGGGGGGGGGGGGGGGGGGGAATTAAAAAGATGTCTTTGTTCTCCATGAGAGCTCAGCAGGATAAACAGTGTCCCTCTCTGGCACGTAAGCAAAACAAGCAGTTCATAACAGGAACCTATGCACCTGACCAGACCATGGCACTAGACCATGGCTCTAAACCGATAAAACCACAGGTAGACATTAGTTGGTATTCAGGCCTTGTATCCCCTCTACACTGAACATCAGGTGGGGGGATGCGGCCACAGTAAACATACCCATATCCTCATAGGTTATCAGTCAAGTCAGGTTGTCGGTCACCTGACAGGATAGACTGGGTCTCATTCGTTGACTTTATGATCACTCCATGGTAATGACAGAGTCCCTGCCCCTGAGGATGACAGAGGAGGAGGTGGGGCCGCACTGCATGGCTTGCTCATTGGGGAGCTTTGATTGGACGACTGCCTGTGCTCGAAGGGAACAGTCAACGCTGTCGTGGAGAAACCCCGCCTCCTCTCCTTCCTCTTCATCCTTCTTTCCCTCCTCCTTCCCTTCATCGCCCTCCTCATCCACCTCTGTCTCCCGCTTAACCTGGCACCGGCATACTTCTATGCCCGAGTCCCCCGTCAGTCGACGGTGACGGAAGTGGTCCTCGTTTTCCTCCTCTTCCTCCTCCTCCTCCTTTTTCTCATCTTCTAAGTGGCTGTGGTGCTCAAAGAAGGCCACGTCAGACGAGAAGAGGGTGTGTTTCGGGGGCGACGGGGTGGGCTCGGGGCTCTGCTCCTCCCCTCTCCGCTCTGGCGTCGCTCCCAGTGGGTCGGAGAGGACAAGCAGGGGGAGGCAATGGACTGGAGGGGGAGGAAGAGAGGGCGAGGGAAGCAGGGGAGGGGTAAAGTGCAGCGGTGGAGGGAAGGGGGGAACAGGTTGATTGGAAGTAGGCAGGGGGAGGGCGAGGTGCGTGGCCGGAGTCCCCTCGCTCACGCTGGGGGAACAAATCGGGACGACGTTGGGCGAGGGTATGGGTCGGAGGTCAGGAGGAGGGGGAAGGGTGGGTGGAGGAGGCAGGGTCAAGATCCCTTCTGACGGTGACCTGCCCCGGGCCACGGTGCCGCCCGGGTCGCGCCCCCCTGTAGCCTCGCTGGGCGTGGAGGCGAGGCTGCTGTCATCCGTCTCGTCTGTCACTTGGACAGAGAAAGAGGTGCTCGAGGGGGACGTGAGGGAGCAGGACTCACAGGAGCAGCTGGTGTAGTTGTCAGAGCTCTGGGAAGAAGTCATTCCGCTGGGGCCGGCCCGTTGAGACAGGTAGGGGGGGCAGGGAGGCTGGGGGTGCTGGCCGTAGGGGTGGGGGTAAGAGGAGGTGGCGCCCCCTCCCTGCAGGCCGAACACGGAGCTGTAGGGAGGGGGCGGGGTGCTGGGCTGGGCCGCCACTTCCTCATAGGACGGCAGCTTGAAGGAGGCCAAGAAACCTACCAGCCACACGTGGAGATAACTGTCACTCAACTGTGATTTAGAGTGCATAACAGAACCATTATAAGGAGCCACTACAAAATATGTATTTCCTCGAATTACAACTATGTTGTATACATGGATGGTGCATCAGGTGGAAGCAGACGTACTGAGGTCCAGCATAGAGCCAGGGTAGTTGCACGCGCCATGGTAGGCGATCAGGCTGATCTCTCTCTGTCTCTGCTGCTGCTGCATGCGGAGCTTGGCCCTGCGGTGCCGGTACGCACAGCAGCAGCTGAACAGGATCAGAACCGTCCACAGCAGCCAGAACCCTGCACAACGCACCAACAGGAGGGCAACGATAGAGAACCCACGTACAGAGAACCCAGAGATCACACACACACATACATTAAAGCCTGCAAGAATCACACAGAAGCTGAAGAGAAACCACACACATAGCACCTATTGAGAACCCCCCCCCCCCCCCACAGACCCTATAGAGAACAAAGACATAGAACCAATACGGAACACACACACAACCCATTGAGAACTTAGACACAGAACCCATAAAAAACATGCACACAGACGCGATAGACAACACACAAAAAACCCATAGGGACAGAACTTGATGTGTATACAGAGCAAGAGTGGTGGGAATGGACTGACTGGACTACAAGACAACATAATACAATACAATAGAGAGCTATCCTATGACTGGACTATATACTGTCAGTGTTACTCACACCAGAGCTCGTAGTAGTAGGTGCAGCAGCCTGTCTCTCCACAGCAGTGTCCAGTCTCACACAGGTACCCTGGGCTGTTGTTGATTCCTGGACAGTGTTTAGGACTGATCATAGGCTGACTGCCTTTGCCCGGGTACTTCACCCCCTAGTGGATGTAACCCAACATTACATGAAAGCATTAGCCCATGGAAGGCCCCTTTTTTGGGGAACAGACTATGGCATTCGGCGAATTAAAATGGGAGGAGGAGGAGGGAGGAGGGCACCTGAACATAAGCCTGAGATATGAGGGTTCATTAGGTCTGGAGTGAACCAACCTCCAGGTGTCCTACAGGGCTGTGAAGAAAGCAAAGCATCTCACCTTGCTGATGGTTCCTATGACAGGGGCCTTTGGAGAAACGGTTACCTAAGAAGAGAAATTAGATTTATGCACTTGATAACATAGTCGAGTTGTAAATAGTTGTTTAGTGATTGCAAAACAGTCTTGATGTGAATGACGTTATGATTGGGCCTCATTGTTGGTGACGCGACCATAAAGGTTGTGTGAAGGTTCATGAGACTGTACCCACATTTCTTTTCAGCAAAAACAAAGTAATATGTAATATTTTACTTGCTTTTTTTAAAAGATGTATTCACTTAGCCGGTGCTTGCATTCAAAGTGACATAGGAATAATGTGTTGTACTTGGTATACACAGACCGTTCCTCAACCACTAAAATACTGTTAGAACTTGACGCTTCTGAATCTAGATTTTCGTCTATTTGCACTATTTGGATGTTGTTTTAGATAAAAGCATCTGCTACATGGATAAAATATAAACGTAAAGCATTGTTTCGTGTGAAGGTTATGTGAAGGTTGAGCCACTCACTTTCGCTTCCGTGCCCTCGGGCCCCTGCAGAGAGATGGTCATCTGTGGAGAGATAAACAGAAAACAGCATCGTACCGTACCTGGTTCAGAGGAGAACACAGCAGAGCTGGTTCAGAGGAGACCACAGCAGAGCTGGTTCAGAGGAGAACACAGCAGAGCTGGTTCAGAGGAGACCACAGCAGAGCTGGTTCAGAGGAGAACACATCAGAGCTGGTTCAGAGGAGAACACAGCAGAGCTGGTTCAGAGGAGACCACAGCAGAGCTGGTTCAGAGGAGACCACAGCAGAGCTGGTTCAGAGGAGAACACAGCAGAGATGGTTCAGAGGAGAACACAGCAGAGCTGGTACTGATGAAATGTACACACACCGATAGAGCAGGCCCCCTCACATACATCAGAAAGAGATGGAGGTGAACTCTCAATGATGAGAGTGAGACTGATAGAGACAGACACAGAGAGAGAGAGAGAGACCAAATCAGAGAGGGAGATTGTGGGGAAAA
The DNA here is from genome assembly GCF_021917145.1 of Hypomesus transpacificus. Taxonomy (NCBI): domain Eukaryota; kingdom Metazoa; phylum Chordata; class Actinopteri; order Osmeriformes; family Osmeridae; genus Hypomesus; species Hypomesus transpacificus. The sequence continues at coordinate 8,446,900 of NC_061081.1, read as the reverse complement.
AGGTTGTGGAAGAGCAGGTGTAGAAAAAAGATGACTAGACACCATTTACTGTATATATATTAAAAAAACTCTATCTGTTCTCTGGCTAGACTGTCATGAAGGCTGGTAGGATAGGACAATTACTGTTTGACAGCATATATCTCTTTGATGGCTCCCAGACAGACACTCAGGGCCACTCTCAGCTCCACAACACACATTCAGACGCACAAACGCACACACCCTCTCTCTCATTTTCATTTCATCATTAATTTATCTTCAACACAGGTTTCTATAAAGCCTGCAGTGTCCTTTTGAGGAGGTGAGATGACCTGAAATCATTCAAGGTGCTCACTAATACCACGACAGGAAGAAGACCAGAAGAACATTTCATAATCAGCGATATGTTACATCATGGTAGGATATCAGCATAACTGCAATGGAACCACTATTCTGAACGTAAACCAGACCTGTCACAATGCAGCCATTGTAGGGATTCCATCTCAAACACACAGTTACATACACACAGTAACATACACACACACACACAGTGCTGATCATGCCTGTAGGATCGTCACGCAGTACTGTTGCATAAGACTGAAAAAGGAAAATGCCTGTCTGTGCTGGCTGGCGGGAGCGGGGGGGGGGGGGGGGGGGGGGGGGGGCAATGCTTGCATGGACACTGGGGGAAGGGGGGGGGGATTGTGTTGTCTGCCACCACTACCAAATACGGCTAGGCAGAGCTAGGTACCAGTCCCCCCTTCCCTTTCACTACAGAAAAGGACAGGTCGTGTTCCTCAGCTAACTCTCTTTTAATGTACACACACACACACACACATAACTTTCCACAGTTCTATTAGAACACTACCACAGTTCCTAGAAGTAGCAGCTAGTGCAGTCTCCATCAATCTAACTGTGGGTTTCCAAGCAGAAGACCCGCACTCTCAAGAGGTCCACTAGAAAATTAGAGCGTAAGTGGCGTACCACTAAATAGAGTCACAGCCAAATAGAGTACAAGCAAGTCCTCATCAGGTCCAGATCAGAATATTTCTCTAAGTTGATTAGTAAGAACAAACACAACACTAAGTTCCTATTTGATACTGTTGCAAAACTCACTAAGAAAAGTACACTGTGTTAGTTCAGATCTCTCTCCCAATGATTTCTTAGATTTCTTTGACCAAAAAATCTATGCAATAAGGGACAAACTACAGACTAGTCCTGGAGGAGTGGCCATCAACACTGATTTTCCCTCTGTACCCAGCATTCTGCATGTTGAGACTCTCACTCACTTTAACCCTATTTCTATGGAAGCATTCATCAAGCTGATAGATTCCTCGAAACCCACTAGCTGCCTTCTCGATCCCCTCCCTGCCAAACTTTGTAGGGAACTTCTCCATATTATTGGACCGCCCATGCTTAGTATTATTAATGAATCTCTTGTAACTGGACAAGTCCCTGACGATTTCAAACAAGCTATTATCAAGCCCCTTCTTAAAAAACCAAACCTGGATCCAGGTTGTCTTAGCAATTACAGGCCCATTTCAAATTTGCTATCTCTCTCCAAAATTTTGGAAAAAGCTGTGGCAAAACAGCTCACTGAGCACCTCTCCTCAAATCAGCTCTATGAACCTCTCCAGTCTGGATTTCGTCTTCACCACAGCACTGAAACTGCATTAGCCAAGGTAGTCAATGATCTATTATTAGCCTCTGACGCGGGCTTTAGCTCTGTCCTTGTTCTTCTAGACCTAAGTGCAGCTTTTGACACTGTAGATCATGAGATTCTCCTGGAACGTATGGAGAACTATGTTGGGATTTCTGGTACTTCACTTCAGTGGTTCAGATCGTATCTATCTGATAGATCACAATATGTCCACTATGATGGTTGCTCATCCAGGAGCTCCATTGTAAAATACGGAGTACCACAGGGTTCAGTTTTAGGCCCTCTGTTATTTTCACTCTATATGTTGCCTTTAGGAAACATAATTAGAAGTTTTGGGGTAGATTTTCACTGCTATGCAGATGATACTCAGCTATACATGTCTATAAAGCCGGGAGAATTTCCACATGCTATGGAAACCTGTGTTTCCGGGTTGAAAACTTGGATGACTGCAAATTTCCTTCTTCTTAATTCGGATAAAACCGAGGTTCAAATTTTTGGTCCGAAAAAACACCGAAATAATTTATCCCATCTAACCTTAGACTTAGACGGCGTCAAAGTATCTCAAAGCCAGCTGGTAAAAAATCTGGGAGTCACAATGGACCCAGACCTTTCATTTGAGTACCATATTAAGCAAATCACCAGAACAGCATTTTTCCATCTACGTAATATTGCCAAAATACGAAAATTCCTCTCAAAGGATGATGCTGAAAAACTAATACATGCTTTTGTTACGTCCCGATTGGACTACTGCAATGTGTTGTTCTCTGGCCTCCCAATTACCTACCTAAAAAACTTACAGCGGGTGCAAAATGCTGCTGCTAGACTATTGACTAAAACTAGAAAGTTTGATCATATAACATCGACTCTTATCTCTTTACACTGGCTCCCTATCCAAGCCAGAGCTGATTTCAAAGTTCTACTACTAACTTACAAATCTCTGCATGGATTGGCACCACTGTACCTCTCCGGTCTCCTTGCACCCTATTGCCCCGCAAGGTCTCTAAGATCTCAAAATGCCGGCTATCTGGTAATACCCAAAGTTAAGAAAAAAACTGCTGGAGGTAGGGCGTTCTCATATAGAGCACCTCTTCTTTGGAACAAATTACCCATCTCAATTAAGGAAGCTGATACTGTCTCGACATTTAAAACTAGATTAAAAACGTTCTTGTTTAGTCAATTCTATGATTGTTAAAGGGAAGTATGTGTGTACTTTCTATGTAAACCTGGGATGTGTGCTTGCCTATGTGTGTATCACATGTAACTTTTAAATTTTAATTATAGCTTATGTTCACATTGCCCAGCTAGATGTTACAAATAAAGTAAACCTGTTACTGTATATTGTTAGTATTATTATTATTATAGTTCCGTTGCTGTATATTGTTACTGTTATAGTTTTTATTACTAGTTGGAGACAACGGGGGACTGGCTGTTTTCATCCTTATTCGTATAAGTATAACCTACTTTAGAGTTCTTTCCCCTGGAACAGATTTCATGTTCCAACTGAGGGGGGCTGTCGTTGTTTTGGTGTGTGGGGCTGCATCAAATACCCTTTTTGCTCTGTTAAATTGCTGCACTAGTCCACACTTGACCGGTGGGGATCTCATTCTATTTTGACTGTAACTGTTAGCTGCTCCTGGCATTCTCTAATCCCTGCTCTCCTCTCTGTCCCCCCCCCACACATTCCCTGTGGTGTGGGGGGTTTGAGCTGTCAGGACCTGCTTGGTCGTCGGTCTGCCAACGCTGAACCAGGTCGTCACCCGGAATCCAGTCTCCATGACGGCCAACAGCGAGTTTCCCGGTCCCATCCAACGTCTATAAAGCCGAACAATGGATTTTGGTGTTTCAAAACCCATTGACACTGTATGACTATGTTTAGCTTGTGTTCTGCTCCTCTCTCTTACCAACCGTCTCTGGAGGAGGGGATCCCTCTCTGAATTGCTCCTCCCAAGGTTTCTTCCATTTTTTCTCCCGGTGGGAGTTTTTCTGGGAGTTTTTCCTTGTCTTCCTTGAGGGTTTAGGTTGGTTGAGGGGCAGTTCTATGGGCGCATGTGAAGCCCTCTGTGACATGCTTGCGTGTAAAAAGGGCTATACAAATACATTTGATTTGATTTGATTTGAAGGCCCTGCAGTAAGCAGAGAGCAGACCAGCATCTGTCAGACCAGCACTAGGAGCACCTCGCTGCCAACTATTGATCTGCTGGCGACAGGCAGGGGAACACAACCCCAGAAGGAAGGTCTTGGGAAGCTCCACTCAGAGATGTGGGATAGGAAAAGCTTAGTGGTAGAGCATTTGACTGGAGGTCCACGCGTCCCCCCCTCCCCTCCCTTTAATTGAGAAATCAATACATAATGCATACTCAATGCCGCCAGGCCTTATTGTTATTATAGAGTAACCTATACAGTTACATACCCTGGTCTCCAGTCACCTGCACTAATCTATACATTCACTTGTTCTGGTCTACAGTTGTTACCTAATCTAACCTACCCACCCAAACCTACAGTTACCTACTCCAACCTACACAGTTATGTCCCTCCTCTGGTACCCTTCCTCCACACATCTTACATCCCACCTGTGTGTGTGTGATGTGGGTGTGTGATGTGGGTGTGAACAGTGAGAAGGGAACCCTACAGCATCGGCAACGCGAGCCATGACTGTAGCTAAAGAGACACAAAGCTAATGACTGTTCTGGAGATGAAGATTTAAAACCACTGCCACACTGGAGGAGATGTGAAACACAGCATTCTCAATACAAAAACATGTGCTCAGGGGTCTGGGGAATATATTTGTAGACACACATTCCTCACTGTCAGCAACAACACTGCAGCTAACTTGCAAAACACAAGTCTTCTGTAGTACTGCATGAGAGTTTGGTGGTGCAGAGAAGACCATGGCAAACTGAATCAGCGTTCAAGTATTTTACTGTTGGCAGATGGGCAGTAAATTATCTTTACAACCCCAGTCTGGCAGGTAAAAGCACTTTTAATTATGGCTTACTTAAGTGTGAGCTAATACCTTGATGCATTACAGCAGTTTCCCCAGAAGAAGCAGAGGAGAGGTGGGGAGGGGATGACTTCACCAGGGTTTCAGCAACATCATCAACAAGTAAAGGAGTGTATCCTCTCAAATCACATGTTATATGACCTATAGAGCTACATATGACCCACCCTGCCTTACAGGTGGGTCAGACAGGTCTGGGACCAACATATCCAGAAAACAAAACATTTACTTAGTATGTGCTAAGAAATAACACGTTTATTTTGGCATAATTATTGCACTGACAACAAACACAACACTTATAGCATCAATTGAAAATGTTCCACAAATCATTTACAGAATACAGACACAAAGTCACACACAAAAGAGGGTCAAATAATTTGAGTAATTTTGTGAGCTGAGCTCCATGGACTCGATGTCATACATCACTGCAGCATGTTATTGCTTATTTGTTGACAAATAAGAAGTAATATAGTCACACAGATCTAATAAAAAGGGGAAATAAACGCTTGATACCTCCTCCGCCGTCACTCCGAGGCAGAACGTCAAGGTTTTCTCTGGATCCATTGTGAGAGTCACCGAGTTGATCACAGCAGAGAAACAAAAGAGTGGGATAATATTATGTCAAGCCCCCATCTCTTTCCTACTCCGCCATTCCCCGTGCGTAAAGAACGCTCCTCCCAGAATCCTATACAAACGGCGATACCGGGGCCAATCCAAGAATGGCACAGCTCTATGGATGTAAGGTGACCATTACAATAAAAACGTTTTGCCGTTTGCACGGTGTTTGCCGATGCAGCGGGGAAGATTTTTAATAAAGCCAGTCGGGGATGTATGATGTCATGCAATTCCAGCCCTCTGTGAGGGTGGGCCGATGATTGGGTGAATTCATCCTAGCAACAGCCGCAGAGGCTGCAATTAGATGCTGTCGTTACTTTCTATATCGTTACCTAGGCAATTAAACTGAAGTGCAGCCCTACACAAAAACATGGGCAACTGGAATTGTTCTGTCTCTCGTATGTTTTATCAAGTCAGGTTCCTACGTGTGGTGCACGCGCTAAGGGGTTGTGCAATGAAGTGTGCGCGCTTGCAACAGTGTAGTGGTGCACGCTACTCTGGAGTGTGTGTGAGTGTGAGAGAGCGAGAGAGCGAGAGGGACAAGGGCACTCCCGAGCAGCCTTGTAATAGTATTCTACATTAGATATTGTATTTTGCACATAAACAGACATCCATAAAACGTTGTCACCCATGGAAGGCTAATTATATTGAATTTAAAGGGACATTTGACATAAAATCTCCCTAAATTAACCAATTTAGCATTCCCGAGTGGAACGCGACTCGGCTCAGAACTTGAAATTGAAGTCCACCTGGTGGCAATAAAAATAATGCCATGGTAGGCCAGCCACTGCGACGACCAGTATTCACTCAAACTGAAGAAGTAGGAAGGCGTTTTTTTCCAGGCTTGTAGCCTAGTTAATGTTGATACATAGTAACAAATAACTATGTCATATCCGATAAATGTTATGTTAAATGGTATAATAAACATCAATGCCACAACAATATATCTCAATTCCTCAACGTATTCTTGAAAATCCATAATTGTACTTTACTCTGTCCCCTTTCTCACCCAATACTAGACATGTCAGAAACGAGGAGGAATCGGAAGTAGCTAGCTCGGTAGTCTAAATATTATGGAAAAAAGAAAAATTAGGAGAAAACTCTCAAACGCTGGTTGGGGTGTCCGGGGACAAGAAGGAAGTGATAAAGTCGTGAAAATGAGTGAAAGGCGACATAATGTTTTATTTCTGACTGTGATTACATTGCTGGTTGCTGTTTGCGTGGCACCACTGTCAGGCGAATTATCTTGTAAGTAGAAATAACACGAGTATTGTAGGTAGCTAGTCTACTAGCCAGTTAGCTAGCACTAGCTCGAGCGAGCAGTCTGGCTGTCTACACTGTCATAGCCACTGTAGCTAACATCATCTCACCATACCATACGATGGAAACCGCTGGTATTCGCTAGGTACACTTGTTTTGGATGGGAATTGAAAGTACAGGAAGTAATTGATGAAAATCACTGTTGTGCTGCAGCATTTGGCTAGTCAGTAACGTTAGCATGTACTAGAATAATATTGCTAGGCTTATGCTAGTACTATATGACTGGTCTCCTCGTTCAAGTATGCGAGGTAGCTAGCATAGCTAAAATGACAAACTCGTCGGCAAGACGATTTTGGTGGGCCAAGCGAGCGTTGTGAGTGTGACAAGTGGCCAATTCGGGAGATTTAAATTTCCCACCAAACTGATTTTTTCCCCGCCACAGAAGCGGATTAATAAAGCATGTGACATCTGGGTGGAAGCCGTAAACGCAAACCCCAGCCCCCTCCAAGATACGGTCTTGTCACTGCTCAGTGCTCAAATGCCAGTCTCAACTAGCTAGATGGTTAGATAGCTAGGCTAACCAGCTAGCTGCTTTGAAAGAAGTCTGCCTCATACAACTTGTCTAACTCATGTATCCTTAAATTGGCCACCCATAAAACATTAGTTTGGTTGCCGTCCGCCTCAAGGTATGTTCTTATTTAAGGCATTTAAACAAGAAAAACAGTTATTAGTTGGGTAGCTAATGTTGTATTAGTAATTAGCAACTTGAATCCTAACATTACGACAAGTAGAGGGTGAACATAATGCATTGCTGTCTGTCTGAAGGATTTTGGTCAAACTGGTATAGTTAATCGCGTGCGTGCGTGACCGCCATGCTGATGTGTGTCAGCTTCATGTGGATTGTGTACCATCTCTAGCTGTGTCCGTGATGTGTACACCTATTTATACATCTTGACTTTGTGTCTCTCTGTGTCTATTTTTATCTATGTGTGTAACTCAATCTCCCCCCAAAAATACAAGAACCTTGTGTAAACTTATTTTGTCATTCCTCAGCCCACCCTCATCGGCGGAAGTTCACCGTTCACAAGATGGATGAGGCTTCTCTGACCATCAATAATGAGCTGGATAGTGAAATGGTGGTCTCATGGCTATCCGACCACTGCTACCAGGTAACACAGTTAACAGAGTACTTATAGTACTGAGTATTAACAGTACACAATGCTTAGTAGTCAGTATACTTTACTCACAGTACACATTACTCACAGTACTCAGAGAGCTTAGTACTTGTACAGATGATTGTCAATATAGATATGAATACAAAACTTCTAATATAGAGAAAGGTGTACCACGTATGGTGAAATGTACCTATTACTAAACAACTAATCTGTGCAAAACAATTTAGGCAAACAGTGAAGTAATGAGTGTAGACAGTACTTTTCACAGTCAGTCTTCACTGTATACAGCCCTCACCTCTACTCTGGATTAGTACCAGTGAATGAATGACTGAACCTCTGTGTGTGTTAGTGTTTGCTCCAGCCCCTGGGCGTGGTACCGGCTGGGCCGGGTCCTGGCATGCCCAGCTCGGTGGACTTTACTGTGGGCACGCAGCATGGCATCACCCTGCAGCTCAACAGCACCCCTGTTAATCTGGAGCTCTGCAGGTGGGCCCCAACACACACACACACACTCTCACACACACTCTCTCACACACACACCCCCATTCAGACACACTCTCACAAATTCCACACATGCACAGAACCCCACAAACACTTGTACATGCAATGACCCACACACACCAGACCCAATCACACACACAGCCTCCTACACACACTCACATGCACACACACCAGACCCAATTGTACACACACAAGTATGTTTACCATGTTTCCTTGAATGTGTTGTTTAACGAGTGTCGACCTCGTGTGTCAGGGTTCAGTTTCACTTTGGGGAGCAAGGAAACTACTCTATATGGGTGAAGAACCTCAATGACTCCTCGGTGGTCAACTGCTCCTTGATCACCGACAAAGAGCCAGTCAACATCTACATACGTGAGTGGAATATACAGACACAGTGCACGCACACACCAGTAACAGCTTAGCTGCATCTCTCCAACATACATATACATACACACGGTACACATTTGGACAGTCAAACACAAGCATGCCTTCACATAGGTACATGTTAATGTTGTGATTCTCCTGTCCTCCTCCCAGCCATCCTGATAGCCTCCCTCCTCTTCACTGGGCTGGCCATAGTCTGGGCCATCGCAGGCTCGATCACACGGTACAGTTGTCCCTTGACCAATGTCACACAGTTAAATAACTTGCCTCATGGTGATGCTGTGCGTTTGTGTCGGTGCATGTGTTGGTGTGGGATTCCTAAACTCGTCACGCTGTTATTTTGAGTGCAAGACGCCTTCCATTGTTGGTAGGCTTTCTCCTAATCGACTGGTCATGTCTGGTGCAGGCTGGATGCGGTGAGGAATGTAATGCTGCGGTTGGGCAACTCCATGGAAACGGAGAGGCTCATCAACTCTGTGAGTATCGTCATAAAAGGAGAATCCCAGACCGGGCTCAGTGACTGTGGAAGTACAGGATGTTGGAGTGTACAAAAACGTTGACTCCATATTCCAAACACAGAGTTCTTCTTCTCACGTTTTCTGTCGTTCTCTACTTTTCAGTATCCTTAGAGCCCATTTCCTCTTCTCCTTGTCTGTCCTGCTCTCCCTCGGTCTCCATCAGTCCTTTTTTGTTGTTGTAAATGTGTGTCACTTCTTTGCTCTTCATCCCCCTCTCCCTACACATCCCCCTCTCCAGGAACTTGGAACTCCAGGCAGGACAGTAGAGACGGCCACAGACACCATCCTTCCCACCCAGCCAGCCCCCACCAAGAGGCTTCGGTCTCTGGACACCTTCAGAGGGTATGTCCCCCCCCCCCACACACACACACACACACCTCTAGACCTCTACGCCCACATCCCTCCATCTCCACTTGGACAATTCCTTCCACATCTCCATCATCTCTCGTCCCATCATCTGTGCTTCCTTCCTGGCTTCCTCATCCTCATATCTCCATGGCTCTCTCCTACCGTTACTTCTCCAACTGTACATCTCCCGCCTCCATCCCTCCCTCCTCTCGTCCTCAGAGTGTATGTGTGTGACTCCATGTACCTGTGGTCCACGTCTCCTCAGGTTGTCCTTGGTGATCATGGTGTTTGTGAACTACGGTGGAGGCAGGTACTGGTTCTTCAGGCACGAGAGCTGGAATGGTGAGTCTCCTCCCCCTCTGCCTCCCTCTCTTCCTCCTCCTCCCTCTCCTCCGTTTGCTCTCTCTGGCCATCAGCTATAACAGTCCTTGTCTTGTCTTCTCAGGGCTGACCATTGCTGACCTGGTATTTCCATGGTAATACGCCCCGTTTATTGAATATTTTTATGGTTGCTCAGCAACAGGGACACTGACCAGCTTTCCTATTTTGATTTGCTCTTTTTCAAACTCTTCTCTCTCTCCCTTCCTCCGTCCATCTCTCCTTCCAGGTTTGTGTTCATCATGGGGACATCCATAGCCCTGTCCATTCACTCCATGCTGCGAGGGGGCTCCACGCGCTGCTCTCTCCTGTGGAAGACTGCATGGAGGAGCATGCAGCTCTTCCTCATAGGCGTCTTCATAATCAACCCCAACTACTGCCTGGGCCCCTGTGAGTACTGACGCATGTTTGTGCACGCGCACACACACACACTCATGGAGACTCACAGAGACATGTACACATCTACATCTGCTTTAACTGTTGAGCATGTGTGTGTGTGTGCGCAGTGTCATGGGACACCCTGCGTATCCCTGGAGTACTGCAGCGACTGGCCTTCTCTTACCTGGTGGTGGCATGTCTGGACCTGTGTGTGGCCCGGACACGCCTGGACAACCTCCCTATGGTCAGAACAACACAGAAGCGCCATAATGTCTGTGATTCACTTCATACCCCAGTCATTTTAACAGGCTACTTATTGACTCAAATTACAACATCTGAGGATCTGAGTTTTCCAGGATTATGATGATTATACCCCCCCCTCCCCCCTTCCCAGGATGCCTGGTGGTTCCCTGTCAGGGAGTTTCTTCTCTACTGGCCGGCCTGGCTGGTCGTAGTCGCCCTGGAAACGCTCTGGTTGTGTCTCACCTTTCTGCTCCCTGTGCCAGACTGTCCAAAGTGAGTGAGTGAGTGAATAACTGAATGGGTGTAACCTCCCGGTTTTGATTCTGTGTGTATGTACACTGGGGGGCAAAAGGTTTCAATATTGCACACGTGTATCTACATTGGGATCAGTTGAATGCCAGTTTGGTGAATAAAAGTACCAATTTATTTCCATAAGAGCAAAAGTACATTATTTAAAACTTGTGCCCCCCCCCCCCCCCCCCCATGTGTCTGGGCATGTAATTGACGTATGGACCTCTTCCCTCCAGCGGGTATCTGGGTCCCGGAGGCATCGGGGACATGGGCCTCTATCCAAACTGCACCGGCGGGGCCACGGGCTACATCGACCGCTGGCTCCTGGGGGACAGACACATCTACCAGACCCCAACCTCTCACGTGAGTGACCACACAACAAACGACCACTCAACCACAGGCACAAAGAGCCGAATGGGACAGAAGAGTTGGTTGCAAAGAGCCTGGTGGTGGTTGAGTTATGTGCTTGTTTTATCCAGCTTGCTGTGTCTGTTGATTTGTCAGGTGATCTACTTCAGTCACATGCCCTTTGACCCAGAGGGAGTGCTGGGCAGCATCAACTCTGTACTGATGGCGTTCCTAGGCCTGCAGGTCTGTAGTGTCTCTTAACCCCCCCCCTCTTTTTCATGTGCACGTGTATCCTTTGTAATTGTACACATATTGGGGACCGTTTCTGCCTGGCACAGCTGCAGAGAGGGAGTGGAAAAATGTAGATCAACGTTGACACTTCTTGGCTTAATTGTTTTGTGTGTGGTTTTCAGGCAGGAAAGATACTTCTACACTACAAGGAACTTCACTACAGCGTCATCAGCAGGTTTCTCATTTGGGGTCTCATATTGGTGAGCCGATCATGCCACAGGAAATACAGTCATATAGATAGTCCTTCCTTCCTGTGTGTCTGTCTGGGGGTTTACATCTTTTTCAAAAATAAATTATATAAAATACGGTCTCACTTCGAATGGGTGTCCACATATGAGCCTAGAATGTTCCTAGTGGCCCAGCTTCCTGGGTTTGTGAGTTTGATTCCCACCGCAGGGAATTGTGACTGTGAGGCGTCTCTGAATGTACGCCGTGCTTCACACAGGGAGTGATATCGGCCACACTGACGAAGTGTTCCCGAGACCAAGGCTTCATCCCAGTCAATAAGAACCTGTGGTGAGCAATTCCCTCAAATAGTCAGGACACTAATGCAGAGCTATTTTCATTATTTTGCCTGAGCTATGTAAGATGCAACTTGCAAGCGGTGTAATGATTGTGTGTGGGTGTTATCAGGTCCCTGTCGTACGTGACCACGCTGGCGTGTCTTGCTTACGTGGTCCTGGTCCTGGTGTACTACACTGTAGATGTGAAGCACTGGTGGTCTGGAGCTCCTTTCTACTACCCAGGTACACACACCTGCTCTCAACCGGCCTCAGACCTGCTCAACCACCTGCTCGATTTGGCCACATATTTGACCTCTGACCCCTGCTGCAGGTATGAACTCGATCCTGGTGTACGTGGGTCACGAGGTCTTTGAGGATTACTTCCCCTTCCGCTGGAAGATGGCCAACAGCCAATCACATGCTGCGCATCTGACCCAGAACCTGCTGGCCACTTCTCTTTGGGTCCTTATCTCCTTCCTGCTGTACAGGAAGAAGATCTTCTGGAAGATCTAGGTGCGTTGTGGAAACGGGGAGGATGATGGATCGAGTAAAAAAAGAGACGCAACCTAGTAAAACCTTATAAGATGGACAACTTGGATCATGTTATATTGAGGTCATGTACGACAGTGCCTCATTCTGCTTGAAAATGCCAAACACAAGGACCCTGACCATGCTGACCATTCCTCCCACTCTGTAGGCGATGAGTGTCAAGCCACAGCAGTGTGCTCTCAAAAGTCCAGTTTATGGCAATGGGTAAACTGGCCACTGACATTGAAGGCATTATCACTCAAGAACAACTGGTCTGGGGTCTGTGTTAGGATAACAAGACAGTCCAGCCCTTCAAAATGAAGACATTTTCACTCAGGAACAACTGGTCTGGGGTCTGTGTTGGGACCTGGAGAAGAGTTTCAGGGAGGGGCATGTTTGGTTTTTGTCTCAATCTTTATAAACACTGGTGTACCATGTGTTTCAATCCAGATTATAGGTCTCAGGTACTATGTAAAATAATAATTCAATGAAGGTCTGTTGCTAATCACCTTGGAGTGGGTTATACAAGTGTGTGCATAGGCACATTTGTCTGTGTATGAATCATGCACCTCAGTCAGTGATTTCTGTGCCAAAAACCTGTCATACATATACCTGTATTATCTCCCAATTAAAGGACTCACAAAACATCTACAAAATATATTGCACTTGTCCTGAAGAATGTATCCAAGTAACTGATTACACTTCAAATTACAACTTTAGATCAACAGCAAGCGATGTGCCATAACACTATAGAAAATAATACAACTTTAATACAGTTGCACAAAATCAGTACATCAGTACAAAATGATAACCTGACCTACACACTATATTGAGTAAATACTGACCTGTCCCTAAAACTCTTCTGTGTCATTTATTGTAAGTGTGAACAAAATTGTATAAATGGTTTTATTATAACATGAAATTGAACTTTTTCAAAAAGATTCATTATGCTTTTTTATATGAATGTAATATAAATGTAATCTTATATTTTAATAAACTTACTTGACTGATTGTGTGTGTTTTCATTACTTCACTAGGAGCGCCACCTCAAATCAATAAAGTATCTAAAAACGTGCTGCCTTGGTGTTTTGACTAAACTTAACGCTTTTTAATGAGAACCAGTTATAAACTTTTATTTTTACAATTGTGTAGAAATCTCAGAAAGCAACAGCATATTCTAAAACTGCCATTTTCGCTCTTGGTTGACTGTCGGTTAGACTCAAGCGCCTCTCATCGAGCTGTAGTTTACTGCTCAACAAAGGCGTGGGAATCGAGTTACAGTTTAGAACCTTGTGAAAAAGTCCTACCAGGTTATAAGGGTATCACCTTATCTCGCGATACGCTGGGTCTCACTCCATTATCGTCTATTGTGAGAGTTTTTCTGTTCTCGCGCGACGTTTGAACTTTCCCACGCCTGTTGTTGTGGCGTCTGCCCTCCGTCAGTCGCTCCCCCCTGTTCTCACCCCTTTTTCCCCGTCACACCTCCCCCTCTTTCTCTCCCTCTGCCTATTCCTTCAGTCTAGTTCCGTTGTCCCGTTGGCTTTTTGTAGGGGGTAGAGGGTGGGATCTCGCGATTGTTGGACTTTTTTGGAGACTGTGGAAGATGGCGCCCGTTGTGACGGGGTAAGTGTTAAAATTCTAAGCAAAATGAAGGAAGAAAAGTAAAAAAGTTTAGTTTAAATGCTTGAAGAGATCGTTAGTACTTTGTAGTATTTATACAGTAAGATTTGAGTTGATGTTGTTACGGACGCTTTCCAAATTTGTCCTACACATATTGCTACTTTTGTATTAATGTTGGGCCACTAGTTCGGCAACGAATCTCAACCCTTCTCCACAATATTACTCAGTTAGGTTACCTAATAATTGTACATGACTGAAATAATATATTTAACTGTATCTCTTTGTTATATTAGATAATTATCATTATTGGCTTGGGAATTATCCGCCCGAGATTTGTTGTGGAACAAAGTGTCGTAAATGTTATCGTGCTTGTCCTGGGAAAAGAAACAAAGCTTATAGACACGTACTTTAATTATGTTCCACTTCTCTGCATTACCACCTGCTTCAGAAACTACTCTGCTTCTTTTACTATAAAATATGTTTTCTTACATAACTGATTATTGTTAATTTAAGGGTAAATAATGACAGTAGAGCTGCAGTATGATGCTTAATAAGAAAAAAAACCTGTGTGTTGAAAGTAAGTGGTGGCATATTCAATACAGGAAGGTTTTTGTTTTGTTTACTTCCTCTGCAGGAAGTTTGGCGAGCGACCTCAACCACAACGTCTGACAAGGTAACACCTCCAAACAATCATTTCCCAGTCAAAAGAAAGAACAATACTTCAGTAATTGTTTGTTTTGTGTTCTGGAAATTCTTGAATGTTTTTGAGAAGAATGGTGACACAACTGAGGCCATCTTATAACTAGCAATATAGTAGTTCAACGTCTTAGTTGGTCAGATGATTGTTGGAAACGTGGTTTTGTGGTTTCCCCACAGAGAGGCTATGAGGAACTACCTAAAGGAGAGAGGTGACCAAACTGTACTCATACTGCACGCGAAAGTCGCTCAGAAGTCTTATGGCAATGAGAAAAGGTGTGTAGGTTGCGTGTGTTCATCAGAGAGCGTGAGAAAAAAACCCTACATAGTAAAACGCATGTGTAGGCATGCTGTGTTCAAGCCAGTTTCTTCATGTGTGCTTCATGTGACCCACCCCACACACAGGTTTTTCTGCCCGCCTCCGTGTGTGTATTTGATGGGTTGCGGCTGGAAGAAGAAGAGGGAGGAGATGGAGAAAGATGGCTGCTCAGACCAGGAGGCCCAGCCCTGCGCATTTATCGGCATCGGCAACAGCGAACAAGAAATGCAGCAGCTCAATCTGGAGGGGAAGGTATCACGCGCGCACACACATGCACACCACCGCATATATACTAGAAGAAATCTGAATTATCAAGGGCTTCCGGCAGTGTCTGTCTACTTTCTGTCATTCAATGGAATGTATTGTTAGCTACAATCACACACCTAGTCGTGTTGTATTCACACAAATGCACCTGATGATGTCATCCTCACTCAAACTTTCTGTCGTCATCTTTCTGTTAGATTCGTACGCACTAGCACGCACCAACGCTCTATATCTCTCTCGCCAACAGAATTTCTGTACAGCCAAGACCCTGTACATCAGTGACTCAGACAAGAGAAAGCACTTCATGCTGTCAGTCAGGATGCTGTACGGCAACAGCAGCAACATTGGAATGTTCCTGAGCAAGAGAATCAAGGTCATCTCCAAACCTTCCAAAAAGAAACAGTCTCTGAAGAATGCTGACCGTGAGTGTCAACACGCACCCACAATCCATGTTGAAAAGAACATGTACAATAGCCATCTTAGGGCTGGTGTTTGTGTGTGTTAGCAGGATGGAGCAGTATTGTGGTTATTCTGCTGGCTGCTGTGGTTTCCTTTATACCTAGATCAAGGGAACGGTGCAATGTTTTTCTCATTTTGACGCGTCACTGTCTCTCTCTCTTGACCCTCTCCCTCACTCTGCAGTGTGTATAGCGTCGGGGACCAAGGTGGCATTGTTTAACCGCTTACGTTCTCAGACGGTCAGCACGCGCTACCTCCACGTAGAAGGAGGCAACTTCCACGCCAGCTCTCAGCAGTGGGGAGCCTTCCACATCCACCTCTGTGAGTTCCACTTTACAAACCCTTTCACTCTGGGAATTACACTCAACTAGCCCTAACAGTTTTGCATCCCCCTCCTGAGTTTCATGTTCGTCAAAGTTGTGCAAATGGAGGAATATTGGACCAGAAAAACATCTGCCATGTTATATTATCTCTTTGCCACAATTAATTTTTCTTTCTCTCCGTTATTTCTTTCTCTCCCTGCCCTCTCCCTCTCCCTCTCTATCTCTCTCCCTCCAGTGGATGATGAGGAGTCTGAAGGGGAGGAGTTTGCAGTGAGGGACGGCTACATCCACTATGGCCAGACAGTCAAACTGGTGTGCTCTGTGACTGGCATGGCCCTGCCCAGACTGGTGAGAACACTTCTGTGTGTGTGTGTGAAAGCAGACAAAGCTAAAGCCTACTCTCATGTTTCTGTAAGGTAAAATAACTTGAGTGACCTTGTGTGTGTGTGTGGGTTCAGGTGATCCGTAAGGTGGACAAGCAGACCGCTCTGATGGATGCAGACGACCCAGTTTCCCAGCTCCACAAGTGTGCCTTCTACCTGAAGGACACAGAGAGGATGTACCTCTGCCTTTCCCAGGAGAGGATCATCCAGTTCCAGGTATGCACACACATATACACACACATATACACACACGCACACATATACACACACACATACATAGGGATACATACATACATACATACATACATACATACATACATACATACATACATACATACATACATACATACACACACACACATAGGGAGTCGGATGGCTGAGCGGTGAGGGAGTTGGGCTAGTAATCAGAAGGTTGCTGGATCGATTCCCCGCCGTGCCAAATGACGTTGTGTCCTTGGGCAAGGCACTTCATCCAACTTGCCTCGGGGGGAATGTCCCTGTACTTACTGTAAGTCGCTCTGGATAAGAGCGTCTGCTAAATGACTAAATGTAAATGTAAATACACACACACATATACACACACACACATCTTACGCATGTACGCACACACACACACACACACACACATCTTACGCTTGTACGCACCCACCCGCATGCACACACAGCACATCTGCGCAGGCACACACAACCACACGTGCGCATGCACACACTCACACACGCATAGAAATACACCAACACAAAAATACAGAGATAATCTCTGTGTCGATCAGTGAGCTACTAGCAGTGATGATGTTGACTGAAGTTTTGACCTCATTACTGTGTAAACACTGCTGCAGTCCCATTGTTATCTGTCCGGCCCAAGCCATCTGTTGTTAGACTTCACTGGTCGGTGAGTCATTTTGATATGGACATGCACATCACTCCTCCCCCCCTTCCAGGCCACACCTTGCCCCAAAGAGACCAATAAGGAGATGATCAACGATGGTGCTTCCTGGACCATCATCAGCACGGACAAGGCAGAGTACACCTTCTACGAAGGCATGGGCCCGGTGCCCAACCCAGTCACCCCAGTCCCTGTGGTGGAGAGTCTGCAGGTAGCTCTCTCACACACTCGCACACACACACGCACACACTTGCACACACACATTGATGCTGTCTGTTGGTTCCATAGCTGAATGGAGGAGGGGATGTGGCCATGTTGGAGCTGACAGGACACAACTTCATCCCCGAACTACGAGTGTGGTTTGGAGATGTGGAGGCCGACACCATGTACAGGTCTGTGGGGTCTCGGGTCAATGAGCTTAGATGAGACTGTCCCGTGTCTCTCAAATCATCTCCGTTTTTTTCCCTCCTCCGGGTTTCTATCTAATTGTCTCTCTCTCCTCTGTTTGTGTGTGTGTGTCCAGGTGTGGGGAGAGCGTGCTGTGTGTGGTCCCAGACATCTCGGCCTTCAGGGAGGGCTGGCGCTGGGTCCGCCAGCCCGTCCAGGTGCCCGTCACGCTGGTGCGCAACGACGGCATCATCTACTCCACCGCCCTCACCTTCACCTACACCCCCGAGCCGGGGCCGCGGCCCCACTGCAGCGCGGCCGGCGCCATCCTCAGAGCCCACAGCACCTCCTCCTCCTCGCCCACGTCGTCTTCCTCCCCCTCGTCCTCGTCCTCGCTGGGGGGCATGGGGGACGGACAGGGGGGCTATGCCACCAGCGGCTCCACCAGCAGCATGTCGTCTGCCTCGGTGATGTCGGTGTCCTCGTAACGGAGTGTGTGTGCGTGCATGTGGAGGCTTATGGACCTGTATGGGACTATGTACTTGATGACCATTTGAAGGAGCACTTGAGCTGAGAAGAAGGATGAAAAGACATGAGACTTTGAAACATCTTTCTGGTGCCTCTGGTGCCCACGTGTGGCCGTTATTGGAAATGAGCGATGTGTCGGACTTGACTCTTAAGGGATTTCGCTTACATTTCTTTCATCAACCACCTCACTTTGACAAAAGCCTGTTTTGTAAAAGGAACTTTTTTTTATACTACGGTCGCCTGTGAACGACTTTCACCACACACCTTTTCTATTGAGGATGTTCCAACATGAGGGCTTGAAGATGTACTGCTTGTGTGCAAGGGAAACCTGTGTGGGGAAAAAACATTATTATGGTAACAGTTTCTATGGACCAAGGAATATTATTATATTATTATTGTATTCTTATGATATTTTATAAGCTTTAGCTGAGGTACAATTTCACTTTTTTTGTATTATAACTTTATAGTAATTGAAGTACACTTTTGTTACCAAATAGTTTTGATTTATTTGTTTTCTTCTCGCGTTTGAGACATTTCTGTCTTTAAGGAGGGTAGGAAGGTAATGTGTGCATCTTAAGTTGTCTAAACTGGTTTCCCTCTCCTTGTCTCCTCCAGTTTTACAGACATACAAGAGTAGTGAGGAATGAGAGCAAACTCACACTTCCACTACACTGCCAGTACTTCCTGTTTCTTCCGGTCAGGTGAAGGTGAAAGCAAACTGTTAACTTGGGCTGTCACTAACAACTGTTCTGGTAGTCCAAGATTTGTTCATTCACTCAGATAAGAAAATAACAATAATACAAATTGAGAAAATATTGCCTTACAAAATTATACCACTGGTAATGCAAGAGCTGTAATATTACTGCATAATCATGTAACTAACATGTAATTAAAGATTTTTTATCTTACAATTATAAAGAGGACCTTCACAGTGCAATGGACTATTCACGGCCAGTGTGGAGGGTTGAAAGTATATATTTTTTTTTAAATCAAATAATTAGCACAATACTCAAATACCATAATAGTTGATGGTAACAGCCCTAGAAACACCCTTAGCCTATTGAGACACCTCAAAGGGGTGTTTATTTGCATAGCTGCCTTAGTCGTTTCTGGCCAATCGCTTCTCTCTATCATAATTTTTTACAACAGTCATTTTTTTGTTGTTGAAAGTGTATATGCGGTTATGATGTTGTTTTCTACACTATCAGTGTATGTGGGAGACCTTCAGAAAGGAAGGCCTGTATTTTCTAATCAATTTTTCCTTTTTTTATATAAGTGAATGCCCAAATCCAAACATATTCCTCTAATCTCTCCAACACCCCCTTGCCACTAAGATGTTCTGATTGGTGGAGGCAGGTTGGATCTACTCCCACCCTGGCCCCTGATAGGTCATGAGGAGTTCTGTCTTTCTGCTTGGCACCCAACCTTTTAACATCTCCTAAAGCAGGGAGTAAGGGGCTAATGGTCAGTTTTGGACCAGGGCCTAATTCTTTCACAGAGAGCTTTAAAACACCAAGTCTGCCTTTAGCCTTCTATAGAACCCCCAGTCTTTGTCTAATGTCTGATGATGTGTTTGCATTAGGAGGGTCAAAATAACTAAAGTCACTAAATTAGCTGTACCTGTGTCTTGTTAAGCTAACGCTAATGTGCAGTGCAAGTTACTGCACTTGGGCTAAAAGCTATGAGATATGGGTGACGAGCAAAAGCTATGGGGTCTTTTGAATCATGTTGTCTTAAAACCACTACCTACGAGAAAGAGAAGAGGCCTCTCTTCCCTCTGCTAGCTCCTTCCTCTTGCTGTCTACTGAGTAGTTAACGCACAATAACCCCTTGATAGAACTGGCTTAATGAACAAAGTCTTCAGTCTGTATTTTGAAAAAGAGGGATCATTTTGTTCTTGTTAGCATTCACAGCATAAAAAGGATATACAGTGTGTACAATGTCACATGTCGTTTTGAAACGAATAGGTTCCAACCCAGCGATGTGTCTGCTTGGTAGTGTGGTCCTGGACCTCAACATGATGGTGAGGTTGTCACCAGCTTCAGCCATCCATGGTGGGGCTCTCTCTCTCTGCCATCTCTCTTCTGCTCACTGTCTTCTTGTTTGACTGACAATAAAGCCTTCACACTGTGAATCTCACAAGCACCAGGACAGGATATAAGAACTAAATCAAATCAAATTTATTTGTATAGCCCTTTTTACACGCAAGCATGTCACAGAGGGCTTCACATGTGCCCATAGAACTGCCCCTCAACCAACCTAAACCCTCAAGGAAGACAAGGAAAAACTCCCAGAAAAACTCCCACCGGGAGAAAAAATGGAAGAAACCTTGGGAGGAGCAATTCAGAGAGGGATCCCCTCCTCCAGAGACGGTTGGTAAGAGAGAGGAGCAGAACACAAGCTAAACATAGTCATACAGTGTCAATGGGTTTTGAAACACCAAAATCCATTGTTCGGCTTTATAGACGTTGGATGGGACCGGGAAACTCGCTGTTGGCCGTCATGGAGACTGGATTCCGGGTGACGACCTGGTTCAGCGTTGGCAGACCGACGACCAAGCAGGTCCTGACAGCTCAAACCCCCCACACCACAGGGAATGTGTGGGGGGGGACAGAGAGGAGAGCAGGGATTAGAGAATGCCAGGAGCAGCTATACTCTTAAAATGCCAAAGTAATATTTCTTATTTTAACTTTGTCGTCATGCTGGCAGCTTTTTGTTGGAGTCAGAGAGAGAATCATTTAATTCCAGTAAGAACTCAATGATGGGTAATTCAGTGGACATGTTTTGTATATCATTTTTTTCTAATTTCTCTTTCTCTCCTTTCATGTCTTTTCTTTTGAGTGTCATTCTAAAGGTGAGTCTCAGTATTCGCAAGAGAAAGGTCAAGTAATAAAAAAGCAGAAGTTTGCCCCTCTGTTTATGGATCTCTGTGTGTTTCTTGTGATCAGTCTATCTGCTTATAACAGCTTCCAAAACCACTTCATATAAACACCACAAAATACACACACAGACACACTCCTTACAAACAGTGGCAACCTACTCCTTTCAGATCACACAGACACACACACTTCGTCTGGCACAGTGATTGACACCTGTCACCTGTGCATGTTCTTCAGAATAGAGGTCAGCCCTACCTTTATTTATAGACTCCTCTGAGGGGCTC
Organism: Hypomesus transpacificus; assembly: GCF_021917145.1. Classification (NCBI taxonomy): domain Eukaryota; kingdom Metazoa; phylum Chordata; class Actinopteri; order Osmeriformes; family Osmeridae; genus Hypomesus; species Hypomesus transpacificus. The sequence goes on along the minus strand of NC_061081.1, from coordinate 8,425,480 downwards.
AGGGACGAAAGATGACACTGTGTTTCTGTTACCATGAAAGTGTGTGTGGGAGTGTGTGTGTGTCTGTGTGTGTGTGTGTGTGTGTGTGTGTGTGTGTGTGTGTGTAAGAGAGAGCAAGAGTGTGTTAAGCCTCTCTTTGGTCTATGTTTGAGAGGTAGATCCTTGTCTAATCTGGAGTCTGGACAGGCTGTGCAGATGAGTGTGTGTGTGGAATGTGGCCTCGTAAAACTCTTTCTAACTGACTGCATCACCTAGCAGGCCTGATATAGATGTTATTAGAGAAGGTCTATCAACAGCTGCAGAATACTAACCCCATCCCGATTCTGCTCAGATCCGCGAACACGCGTAAAAGTCGTTGGATTCTTGGAGTTGGTGACTGTCTCTCATGCGGATCTGACCTGGATATGTAGACGTCGCGTATCGTGTTCTAAAGTGTTTGTGCAAGCTGTTGGGACAACTGTTGTTCATGCTCAGTATGTGAGTGTGTCGGTTCCGCGCATACGCGTCACAGCTTTACGCAACTGCGCTATACTGCCCCGCAGTCTGGACGGGAAGAAGAGTTAACAGGGAGAGATGTATGGAAAAGTACGGAAAGTTTACGTCTTTATAAAGAAAAACTAAGAAAGGCGCAGGGGAACCCAATAGCACAAGGAAATATCGACAAAGCACGTTTACACTACTCAGACGACGACATGCATTTCTTAAAACCCGTTGGATGTCTTGGTTCCTCTTGAAAGATGTTGGACTTCTGCGCACAAGTTTAATGTTGATGCTACTGGAGCTTAGGTAGAAACGAGTAATTGGACACGAGATTTTTGGGGGTTGGTCCACATCTGGGGGTTGCAGACACCAAAAATTGCCATATGAAGTATTTTTGGAATTATATGATGGACAATATTTTCAGAATAGCCAACTGTTTTGGCCAATAAGTCTGATGAAGTTATCTGGTTGCGTGACAGCTTGCTGGATGACATTAGTCCTAACAAGCTCAGGAGTTTATAACATTGGCGTTTTACAAATGGCACTAGTTTTCATTTCCTAATCGTAATACTTGGTTTCTCAACGGAATCATTAGCGTCATCTTGCCTCATTGGTGCCGTTAATAGACACCGATCGCATGACACTGTTGCGCACGGCGTTGCACTCGCTGAAGAGGAGTTTGTTTGTGTACATCTGTTTGGTGGATCTTCTGCGGCAGCCTTGGGGCCAACAGATCTAGAAAGCCCCAGCCATGATGCCCACATCCAAGGCTCAGCTCTTTCTCCTCCGCTTAGTGCTCTTTGTAGGCGCGCACACCATTGCAAGCGTTTACAGTGATAACCACTACCGATTCCCCTACCCCGATGAAGAAGCAATGTTTGACTCTGAAGGTAAGTCGCCTCGCCGTCAACAAAAAGTGCCAAGTAACAAATCACTGGCAAGGGTTCATCGAGGTCTCTTGGGGACATAAACAAATGGTTGTACCGCAACCAGGATTTTCTTTTGTCATATTTATTTTCATGTTTAGAATATATCGTGTGCTGGCGAGCTAAAAGACTACAGATCCAGCAGAGGGCAGGGGAGACTCTAGTGGCCACTTTCCATGTGACGAGATCCGTTTGGGGGTATTTAAATGAAATGACAGAATCCAAGGGATGGACACTTGTAGGCCTATCTGTCAGAAAGGATTCTAAGGGAATCATCTCAGATGAGCCTTATGTTCAGAATACACAGCCCACTTCAGATGTACACCCAGACCTGTGCGTATTGCCGAGGTCGGCTTTGGAGATGACTTTCGACCTGTGTGTGAGGCCATAAAGCTGAGGTGCATGAACTTAAGAGAAAGGCTAGTTTGTACACTGACTACAAGCTTAGTTTATACACTGACTGTGAACTCGCCTAGAGCATTCCCAATACTGGTTGGCTGGCTGACTGGCCGGCCGGCTGACTTACTGACACACTGACAAACTGTTTGCTAGCCGACTAACTGATGCTTTGTGCGTGTGTAGACCCGTGTGTGGTGGTAACTCCTCCCTGTATGAGCGAGTCTGACCGCTACAGTCTTGAAGCCTTAAGGAACATCCACAGGGAGATGGACGACGACAAGGACGGAGGGATCGAGGTGGAGGAGAGTGTGGAGGTATGGGAGGTATCCCCCTTTTCTCATATCATTTTTTGTCTGCTGTGGTCGGTCAACACGCGCACGTATACTGTTTATGGAAGGTTCCAGGTTCATTGAAAGCAGCAGGCATGCTTGTGCGATGTTTGTGTGTGTGGGTCATGCGTGTGGGTCTGGTGCAGCCAGTATCTTTTCAACAGGAGAGTGGGTAGCTCCAGTACATGTGGGAGTAGTAGAGGTGCTGGATCAAGAACTACTGAATGTCGGGACGTTCCAGAATGTGGTTACGGCTACAGTATCCCGGGGCTCAGGTTGCTGTTACCATAGATACTAGGGGGGAGGAGTCCACCCATCTGAAAAGTGGCCCTGAATTCCAATAGCCATCACATGAAGACTCTGGTTACAGCCAAGGATGGATTCCAAGACAGTCGACACACATACTCACGCATACACATACACACTATTTCTTTTAAATACATTTCAGTCATATTAATTGACTACCTTGATACAATGGACTCTCATAAACTCAAGGAACAAATGGACTACAACTCTATTCTGCTCCACCTAAAACCCCTAAGTATTTGAACATTGAAACACCCAATTTGATTTTCAAAGACAGCAGTGGGACTTGTCTAGTCATAACACTTGACCCAAGACTTTGAAAGTTCACAGAACCCCACCCCCATTCCACTTCCCTCACTCCCTCTTTCCTTTTTCCTTTCTCTCTCCTTCCTTCTGCAGTTCATTATAGAGGACATGAAACAACAGCAGACCAATAAACACAATAACCTCCACAGGGAGGATCAGCACATCACTGTAGAGGAGCTGTGGAGATGCTGGAAGTCCTCAGAAGGTACTGTGTATGTGTGTTTGTACATATCTAAACAGTATTTACAGTATGTGAATCTCTTTCCAACTTCCCATTTTCTTCCCCTACCCCTTCCCGCTCTCTCTCCATCCCTCCTCTTCCTCCCACTCACCCTCTTCCACAGTGCATAACTGGACTCAAGACGATGTTCTCAGCTGGCTCAGGGACTTTGTGGAGCTGCCTCAGTACCAGAAGAACTTCAAAGAGTTCAGAGTTGACGGGAACACCCTCCCCAGGTCAGAACAACCAATAATCAACCTCGGAGAAGCATTCTGTTAGAACTGCATTCAATCAGATTCAGAGTAGTAAACATTTGTTTACACCCAAACCCTCAAGTCCCATGATCCAACCAGTGTGGGTGTTGTTGCTGTGTGTGCAGGATTGCAGCAAATGAGCCATCATTCCTGAGCGGTCAGCTGAAGATCTTTGACCAGAGAGACAAACAGAAACTCAATATCAAAGCTCTGGACGTTGTGCTGTTTGGACCAATTACACGTACGAGCACACAAACACCCAAACCATTATCATTAACATTACCATCACCATTTAACATTGTACTCTGGCCTCTCCACTGGCCCCCTCACATTTTCCAGGGCCACCCCATAACTGGCTGAAGGACCTGCTGCTGATGGTGTCAGTGATGATGGGAGTGGGTGGCTGCTGGTTTTCCCGGGTCCAGAACAAATCCAGCAAGATACACATCTCCAGAATGATGAGAGACCTGGAGAGTCTGCAGAGTGCTGAGCTCAACCTCAGCGAACTGCAGGAACAGTGAGTACACAGTGTGTGTGTGTGTGTGTGTGTCCCCGTGTGTGTGAGGCTAATAGGTCTGCCTCCTCCCCAGATTGGAGCGGGCCCAGGAGGAGAAGAGGAATGTGGCGGAGGAAAAGCAGAACCTGGAGGAGAAGATGAGAGATGAGATCATGGGGGCGCAAGAGGAGGCGCACCGCCTCTATGAGCTGAGAGAGGGCGCTGTCAGCGAACTAAGCCGCCTGAGATATGCAGAAGAAGAGCTAGAACAGGTAGGCTCATGGACTCTGCAGCTGTCTCTTTCTGCATTTAACGGTAGCCACATACTTAGTTGGCTCGTCGGCTCTTCTATTCAAATTTTTTTTGATTCAACTATGTATTCAGAGTCTCAACCAATTACAAAGCCCTGTTTTGCGTGCCAAAATGCCAATGTTTGTGTGTGTCAAGGTGCGGGGAGCATTGAAGAGGGCAGAGAAGGACATGCTGGCCAGTTGGACAATTCCTGAGGCCCTACAGCTGTGGCTGCAGCTCACCCATGAGGTGGAGGTCCAGTACTACAATGTCAAGAAGCACAGAGCAGAGCTCCAGCTGGCCATTGCTAAGGAGGAGGTAGGGAGGAAGGGAGGTAGGGAGGGAGGGAGGGGGGGAAAGACAAATGTGGATGGACAGATGGATGGTAGAATAGATGTCCTGTCTGTATTCAGAATACATTTGCATGCGTGTCTCCGTCCAGGCAGAAAAGATCAAAAAGAAGAGGAGTTCAGTTCTAGGGACTCTTCATGTTGCTCACAGCTCCTGTCTGGACCAGGTGGACCAAAAGATAATGGAGGCTAAGTGAGACACAAACATGAGCACAAACACAGATGAGCAAACACACACACACACAGTCTTCTGTCAGATTGAGTGTATGAATCCCATACATAACTCACACCCTTTTGCTGTGTCCTCCCTTCAGGAACTCCTTGTCAGATGTGACGGCCTGTCTTCGAGAACGGCTGGTCCGCTGGCAGCACATCGAGCGTCTGTGTGGCTTCACCATCATAAGGAACACTGGCCTGGCCAGCCTCACTGCTACACTCTATGTCGATGCCAACTTGGTTATGTCCCGGGTGCCTGTGCAGAACTACTCCTGCCATAGCTCTGTGGAGGACCTGCCGGAAGACTCTTCACCCATCCAACCTCAGATACCTGGTACGGAACTGGTGGTGGTGGGGACGATGGTGATGGTAGTGGTTGTTGTGCTGCAGATGATGATGATGATGGTGGTGGTGGTGGTGATGAGGCATGTTCATATTATAATTTAGTATTTGGACACGCACTTTAATTGATGAATATAAAGCGAAAAAATGTTTTGCCATTGAGAGACTTAACCCCTCCCCACTTCAGTTCCTCCAATCAAACGCTCCCCTGGGAGCCTCGGCTCCACTGTGTGTCGGTCTCGTCGCCCTGGCCTCATTGCCCAGACTTCCTCCATGATGTCCTCCGACCCTGACCTACTACTGGCCAGTCATGCCCCGCTCCCCTGCTTTGAGGAGGAGGAGGAGGCCACTAAACTGATAAGGTGTCAGCTGAGACAGTACGTCATTGGCTGGTAACTCCAGTCCTTAGGCTTGTATTGTTTGATTGGATACTCACTGTTGTGTTACACTGAAATGGAATGTCTAACTTTCTCTTTTTCTCCTTCATTTTTCAATTTTTCTTCTTTCTCTTTCTCACATCTGATCTCTTTCTCTTCACTCCTTCCCGGTCTTTCACCCTGGGTTTCCACTACTTTGTTTCTCTTGATCCTTTATTTCTCTCTCTCTCCTCCCTTCTCTCTGGCCGTCTTCTATCCCTCTTTTTTTATAGAGAGCCTCAGGAAATGCTCACAGATGCCAACCTCATGACTTTGCCCCCTGTTGGCAGGATTTTCCCGAGTGCCACTGTTGATTCCGCCCCTTGCAAGATCTACCATGACGAGGCAGATATGTTTGATGACGCCCCTGTGAGGAAGACCTCCAGAGAGGAACCGGAACCTTCAGTGGAACCTCCCATCTGCATGTCCCCCAGAGAGGAGGTTGGAGCCGCCGTCGGAAAGACGCAGAGAGACAAGATGGACGCCACAGCAGACACAGCCTCACTGAGGATGTCCAAGGACAAGTGGGAGCCCTCCGTAGACATCCTTTCCAAGAAGACCTTTAGAGATGCATTTGAGGTTTCTATGGACTCCACCAACAGAAAGATGCTCAGAGAAGAACGAGAATCTTCTACCAAGATGGGGAGCAGGAAGTTCTCAAGGGAGTCCATGGGGGGATCCATGGACAGCTGGTTGCAGCAGGAGGAGTGTTTATTGAATGGCACCTTCAGAAGGATTTCCAGAGAATCTATGGGGGTGTCCATGGACACAGGTTTTAGGAAGTTAATAAGGGACAAAGATGGGTCTTCAGATTCTTCCATGAGAGTAATGGCCAAGGAAAAAATGGTGGACCCAATCAGCATCCCGGTTAGAAAGACTTCCAGGGAGGAACTTGAGTTCTCAACTGAATCACTTTCAAGGAAAATGCCTCCAAGGGACAAGATGGAAATTCTCATAGACACGTCTTCTCGTTTGTTGTCCAGAGAGATGCCAGACTTCTCTATGGACTCCTCTGCTGCTAGGAAGATCTCTAGAGATGAACTTGACATGCCTGCAACCCTCAGTCGGAGGAGGATTCCCAGAGACATGATTGACATCTCTGTAGACACGTCTCCTGGGAAGATCTCCAGGGACAGGGTGGACGTTGTCCTGGAAATGCCCAAACGGAGGATATCAAGGGAGGAGTTTGTGGTTCAGGAGTCCGGCTCCTCGCCTGGGCGGATGGCACAGCCTGACCTTACCTTAAACTCTGTGTCATCATGGAATACACCCTCCGAACCTTTGAGCCGGCTTGTATATGACGGGATCCTGGAGAAATGCGTTTCCACGCCAACCACTACAACCCCAACCGGCGCAGATGAGCTTACTGCCACGGCACCAATGTTGACCGACAGCCTGAAAGCAGGAGAGGAAGACCTGAGAGCACTAGGTGTGGCTGCCACCCCTCACAACCCTCAACCCTCAGGGAGGGGGGAGAAGCCTAAGGACAAGGAGAAGAGTAAGAAGACGTCCAAACTGAAAAATCTGTTCAAGAAGAAGAAGGATTCTGCCTCTGACCGGCCACCACAAGGAGGCCTTCAGAAACTCTGACACTTTACCATCTCTTTCAAACACTTTCTTTAAACAGGAAGTGTCCTGAGGGTTGGAACCTCCTTTGTTAGGGGAGACTTGCAGGAAAGAAAAACTCTTAGAAAGGATGACAACATCTCAAGTTTTTTTTCCCCCCTTTAACATTTGTTTTCAGGACGTCTTTTCCAGACACTGGCTGTGTTTGTTGGGACTCTCTCTCTTTGCCTGATTGCTTTTAGGTTACTTTTCAGTATTTTTTTTTATATAATACAATTTTATATAATATTGATTAATTGTCGTCTTTGTGAAGAAGTCTTAAGCAGAAGGATGATAGGTGGTATTTTGAGCTTTCAGCTTGTGTTTTGCTACACTTTGTTTACATTAAGTAGACTGAACATTCTCCTGTTCAAATCTGTTTAGGTTTTTCTGTGTAATGCCACACAGCAGAGTTTGGAAGTGAAGTTTTAAGTATTTTGGGTTTCACTACATTTGACTTTTTTCTGAGATGTATAATGAGTGTTATTAAAAGCTTCACCAATCTTTACCAAAAGGAGATTCTTAAAAGTATGTCATTTGAATGGATGCAAAAAAGATTAACTTAATTTGTATTAACATTAATTAATGAACAGTTTCTTTGTAACTATTTGTTTATTTTTGATGGAAAGTCATCGCTGTTGTTTTTGTTTGTTTAATTGTTAAGGGACAACATTGGTAACCTTAGGCAGTTTCTTTTAAATCTGATTGACATTGAATTGATAAATAATTTGATAATAATTTTTAAATGTGTTTGTTCTGATATGTAGTGACGTTTTTTGTTTTCGGACAAACTGGTTTCTCTCGAAGGTCCTGGAAGGAAAAGGAAATGCACTGTTTTATTTATTGAAATGGGAGTCAGTTAATCATGTATTGTGACTTGTTGACCTATTGTTGGATTCATATTGAAATAAATGTTGATAGATTTACCCGCAGTGTGGATTTGTTATTCTTCTTGTTTTCCTGTCCTCAGAATTGTATGATAAAATAACAGAAGTGTGGTGTTGCAGCACAGGCGATAAGTAGCAGCCTGATAGGAAGACAAAGAGAGATTTAACCACAACCGTGCAGTTAACCACAACCTATCAAATCTGAGGTACCACATTCTTCCTTTTCCTGACTAGGAAGGTGTTATACACCTTAAACTTACTCTGGTTACTCATATTAGTCCCCTCAGTGTACAGTAAGAATCATTTGATGCTGGGATATACAGAACAGACAATAGAGGGGGGTGCATTTCATGGCAGGCTTGTATTCCTTCTTGCCAGGAAAAGTACCCCCTGCTAACTTTGACTAGTAAAGTGTTACACGCCTTAAACTTACTCTGGTTACTCATACTAGTCCCCTCAGTGTACAATAAGAATAATTTGATGCTGGGATATACAGATTAAACCCAACTGTAGAATATCAGTAAGCAATTGTTGTTCTATCTATCTGTTCAGTACTGTAAATATGGTACACCCCAAAGAGCTGGGAAATATTTGTAACAATAGAAAAGAAATCTAAAGAACTATACTGAAAAGTATTTTCCGTATGATACAATATTTTAAGCTGCTTAAGGTGCTGTTTGGAATACAAAAACTAAATTGTACCTGAATGGTCTGTGTCTTCATGAAGGTTAGTTGCTTTATAATGTTCTTAAAAACATGTTTTATTTCAAACAATTAACCATGAGGTAACTGTTTTATCTTTCATTCAAAGTCTCTCTTTGTCGCAACTTTTTTCCGTTCAAAAGGTTCCACGATAAGTGTAGAGAACAGTCTAATTAAAACAGGATTAGACCAAAAGGTCATTGTGGAGGGGACTCTTTATGAGCCAGGATGCAGGACCTGGGTTCAACGCCCAGGATGTCGCCCAGGACGTGGCCCAGACAGTGTGACACGGACGATGGTATGAGCGGATGGTATGAGCGGAGAGGAGAAGGAGGGAAAGAGAATGAAAGAGAGAGATGGAGAGCAGACAGGATCACAGATGTGACATCAGGGAGACAAAGGAGAGGCGTCGGGGGTTAAAGGGTCCAGACATCCCATCTCAGCCTGTTTGGGTCACCTGTCTATTAAAAGGTGCGTATTTCTCCACACACACAGAAGAACAGACAGCTTAAATGGCCTACAAGAGAGGGGGCTTTAATTTCAAATTAAGTGAAAGTTTTCAGACATGCAACAGTTAAACAATTACAGTAATCAAGGCAACAAAAGGTCAATCTTGCATTCATATGAAGGAATTTGTATCATATATAAAAAACATGTACAAGTGCAAACTTAGAAAGTTTGTTTAAAAGGCTTTGATGATACAGGACAGAACGTTGATCAGAGACCTGGAACCCAGGAAATGCAGCCACAGAAACAGCCTGAATTGCTGCAGCAACTAAGTTGTCTGCCATACCAGAATATTTCCTGTGACAGTTTCTATGCAGTTAACAGAAACTGTTGTGATTTTTGTGTGCGTCTCTGTCACCAAAGCCACACAAACTCATCTGGCTGGCACAGAAGAAAATCACCTCAAATGTAATTAAGTCAAATTGATCAAAGTCAACAAATTGAAAGAAGAGGATGAGAGGTGCTTTGGGTCTTCCCTGAAAAGGCAAAAAAAACAGCAATGTTTTGTCTAATTTGCTGTGGATAGTCTTGACTGGCCTGCACATGTCCCTGCCCTAAACACCGTCAAACACAATCGGGATCAATTCTAATACTGGAAACCAGGTCTAATCCCTAATGCTATTGTGGCTAAATGGAAAAAAATGACTGAAAATTGTCATTCTTTACTGTTTCAGCAGGATTTCCTATGTGGTTGCAGTTGTCTGTTGAAGATATTTATGAAACATAATATTGAAAAGATATGTATTAGTGTATTGTTTTTGACATTGATAGTTTCTTAGACAACCTCTTAACGTGGTTAAAATCAGTTTGAACATCTTCCACCATTATCAAAAGCTGTTGGGGTTTCTCTGTTAGCAATTCAAGCCTCCACCCTCGAGTTCTAGAATAGAAGTGGTTAGATTGTTTCAACCTAATGTCAGTCTTTTAAAATAAGGTCTTGGTTCAAATAGAAAACAGATTAAGTTCTCCGGGTTTTCCCTGCCCCCATTGTTTTCTGTTTGTCTGCCTGGGTGCCTGTTGGGTCTTAGTATGGGCTTTCTCTCTCCCTTCACTCCTGCGTCTCGTTCCAATCACTTAGCTGTTGTCCATTGTGATCTTCCTGCCGTGTATATATGTCTGCTCCCTTTGTCAGTCTTGATAAACATCTCAGTGATGGTTTCCTAGAGTATTCCCCTCGTGTTCTTGAGTAAAAAAAAATACTTTTTTAAAATGTTGCCTTCCTGCTTCTTCCTGCTCTTCAGTTCACATCCTACTATCTATCACACGCAACACTTTATTTCTAAACAACAGAATTAAGATCACAACGTGTTTAAAATACATTCACAATAAATGTTATACAAACAAAACTAAAGTATTTCCAGTCATCAGTAAAAGTACAAATGGTTGCCTAGCAAAGTAATCTAGATTAATTCATTTGAATACTGTATCCACAAATGGGTCAACTTGTTTTGGCCCAAAACATCTCTGATTAAACTTCAGAAAAACTGAAAACCCTTTGGAAAACAATCAGTCATCCTCCAGCACACGTGTTGGATGCTGCTAGTACATTGTGCTCACTGACTCACTCCACTAGTTTTGACAGCCGAGTAGATAATGACATCAGAAGTCCTCGTCCTCCTTGTCGTCTGTGGTCTCCTCGGTCCCTGGCGAATGTCCAGGGCACTATAACACAGGTCTCCTTCCTCCTTGGGGTCACAAGGTCATTCAGTACACAACCTTGATCGTGTCTCATGACTTGGGAGTGTGAAACCTTCTATTGATCTGCCTTGACTATGACTGCGTTTAACGAATCTGCAACCCCAAAGAAAGTTGGGTAAGTGTTTTACCTGTACTCTGCTCTCTCCCCTCCTGGAGTCCGGCGTGAGATGTCCTCGAGGTTCCTTTGATGCTGTTGACAACCACTCAGCCTTAGTGTGAATGTGAACTTCACTTAAAAAGTATAGCTGTTGCAGGGTGTTTTGTGTTCAGCCAAGCAGTCAATATGACCTCTAAATGTTAAGAGGAAGTGAGAGAACAGAAAGATAGACACTGAACAGGAGTGCGGGAATCGCGAGAGAAGGAGTTTACCGATTGTCCTGCAACAGAAGTAGTAGACCATTGTGGAGGAGAGGATGGAGGAGAGGAGAGCACAGGCAGGACATAGAGTGAGCAGCAGGATCCAGTACAGATTCCGCTCTGGGTCAGGAGGGTTGACCGGTTCTGAAAGACCTGGCTTTGGAACTGACACTTGAATGAAACAGAGAACATACACGTTACACAGACACATTTCCTTCAGTTCTCAATCAAATACCTCATTTAGTGAGGTCTTGTGTGTCACAATGTGGAGAAAATGGCGATAGATGTTCTTACCAAAAGAAAGACTGATAGTGACATTTCCATAGCGATAGATTTTCTTCTCTGCGATCTTTTCTATATCCTCCACCGTCTTCTCCTCAGTTCCACAGTAGTAGAGACCCAGGTCAGACTCAGTCACATTCACAATCAGGATATCAAAGCTTTCATTAGACTGGTTCCACACCAGCGTGAAACCTGGGAAGGGGTTCAGAAGTTTCTCATTTCGTAGATTGTATCCAGTTTTTCTGGCATTATAGGACGTTGACAGGACCAGAGTAGGCTGGTTCCTATGAAAGCATGTCCTGTACCACACAATGTACACCCCAGTTCGTGCTCTGCAGTCACAGTGGAGAGTAACGTTGTCTTCTGGTTGGACTCTCAGCTCCACCTCCACTCCAGAGACACTCCTGTTTCTAGAGGAAAAGGAATCTGGAGAAGGTCTAGTGAGACATTATCTATAGTTTCTCACAATGATATCATACGAGATGAACATACAAACACAAATACCTTTCGACTAAACAATATGTGCGTGACTAGATGCTCCTCACTCTCAGATCATCTGAGTCATGACTGGACAAACAAGCTACCAAGATCGAGAAACTGGACCAAAGTTAACCTACAGAAGAGTGCAGTGACAGCGACAAACACACACAGCCTGTCCATCTCCAGGTCCGATGCTGACTGACTGAGAAGCAGTTCTATAATGCCTATTTCCGGTACGAGGGGCCCGTCTACAATACCATTAAAGGACATAATGTGCAGCACATTGGTTAGCTGCGATGGAAAGTTGTTATCTTGCTTCTTTGAACCCAGGTTCTGTGGCATTGAGTTGGGGCAACACAGATGTCTACAAGTTTTTGTAGCCATGCCCGGGGAAAATTTGCTGTTAGGTGATAACATCTCCCCACTAACCTCACTGTAGCCTTAAAGCAGTATCAGCATATACAGCTCAGGCTTCTGTTTGAAGGTGGGACTTCTGCAGACACCACCCAAGGTTTCACCAACACTTCACGTGTGCTATTTGCAGTGTGTGCGTGTGTGTCTTGTGGCTGCCATGTGAGGTGATGTTTTGCCTCCAAATCTTAATGAATGTTTGCACTCCTATGTTTGCAATGGCAGGTTGGAGTTCCAAACATATTACCAGCATCTTCTGAAGCAACATACCTGAAGAAAGAGAGAGTGGGAGAGAGAGTGAGTGCGTGTGTGTGTTCGAAATGTTGTTTCTGTGTGCGTTTGTGCAAATGGTTGTGTTTACATACCTGCATTTGAAACCATTGCATGTGTACGGATGTGCAGTACGTGTTTGTGTGCTGCTTTGAGTGTGTGACTGCGTGTATGTGTGTGTCGGCGTGCGCCGACGCTCTGTACCAGACGTGTGCAGCTCCCCAATGACATGGTCAAGGTCACTGCTCTCCTGCTCCTCTTTCTGCTCCCAGGGTTTGGCTGCTTCCACGCTGCCCTTTCCAAACTCACCACTAGAGGGCAGCAAGGTTGTTTGCTCAGCTGTGTGTACCCGTACTGCATGAACACAATGCTTATCAGCAACGAACAACCAACTGTTTTCTGTTCCATATCTAGTGTACAGAAATCAAATCCAATGGATTTTGATCAAAGTAATGTTATTTGTTGTATTGTTACATTGTATACATTGATATAAGAAAAATCGGTCCATCTCTTGTCGGTGGTTGTAGGACCATGGTTGAAGAGGGGTTTTTACTTTGGGACAATTGGAAGTTTATGCAGCTTTCGCAGTGTTCTAACCTCATGTTCTCTCCAGGGCATGAGACTGCTGTATGAGACCTCATCTTTCAGTTGAAAATGCACGGACATACACACACAAACACACACACACACAGACACACACATTCACAGGCACTCACACACACACACACACACACAGATTCCCCTCATACAGAGCCAAAACTGGGGTCACAGCCGTTCATGGTGAACAAGAGCCAAAGAGCTGGAAAGGAGAGGGTAGAGAGATGAAGGGGGGGAGGAGAGGGGAGGATGGGAGAATAGAGGATAGGAGAGGAGAGGAAAGGGGAGGAGAAGGGAGGCCTTTTATCTTTCTATGAAACACTTATCTCCCATTCTTTCCACATCCATTCCCTTCTTCCCTTCCTTCACTCCCTCTCTTCCCTCTCTCTTCCTTTTCTGTTGTTTACATCGGTGTAAACCTCTGTTTCCCTTCATCCATTAGCCTTATTAATCTCATTAATCACTGGAGTGTTAGTACTCGTTAGCATCCTTGTTAGCCATGCTGGCTCCCAATGAAGACTGCCATTCAAGAAATTATCTAAGAGGTTAGCCATGGCACTGGCGCTAGTGGTGTCATCAGATTTACTACACGGACAGGACACATGATGGACAAATTATCTACAAACAAACACACACACAAACACACACACACACACACAGTGGGGCAGGTGAAATGAAGTGAATGGGCGACAGGGGGGAGGAAGTTAAATGAAGGAGAGAAGAGAAGCTGCCTCTAATCTGTTGTGATTGTATCCTTGCTCTGGCCTGTCAGCTGCCAGATGGTACAGAGCACACACACACACACACATACACACATACACACGCACACACACACACGCACACACATGAAAGCAAACACACACTTGCACGTACACATGCAGGGAGACAAACCAGCCTGCATGCACCCACAAACAGACACACACACAAGCATGCACACTTTGAATCAAAAGTCCATGCACAAAAAAACACAAATTATTCACACACATTTATGCACAAGCACACACAAACACTCTCACACACATATACAGACATACACACTATACATATACAGACATACACACTATACATATACAGACATACACACTATACATATACAGACATACACACTATACAAATTACATCTGAAAAGAGAAGTCTAAGACAGGCCCACTACCAGGCTACATTTTTTTAATTAAAAACAAATTGAAAGAGAGAGAGATAGAAAGAAAGGACATAATAAAAAAAGAGTGAAAAGATATTAAATTAGAAAACAAAATTAAAGATGAAACAGAAAGAAAAGAAGGTTGAAAGGGCACAGCATGAGAAAAGACAGAATTTGAATATCTCTCTCTCTCTCTCTCTCTCTCTCTCTCTCTCTCTCTCTCTCTCTCTCTCTCTCTCTCTCTCTCTCTCTATCTCCCTCTGTCTCTCTCTCTCTCTCTCTCTCTCTCTCTCTCTCTCTCTCTCTCTCTCTCTCTCTCTCTCTCTCTCACTCTCTCTCTCCGTCTTTCTTTTCTGTGCTGATTCAACCCGCCGGCAGAGAGTTTGTGTTCAATCATGGTTTCCTCCAAGACGGAAATTAGAATGTTCCCCCTCCTCATCTCTTTACAACTAGTCCTCACACAAACGCACACACACACGCACACACACACACGCACACACACACACACACACACACACACACTCACACACACACACACACACAAGCTCCCTGTCCCTCTCAGCGTGTACCTCTTTCTCTTCCTCTTTTTCTCCAGGCCAGTTTGACATGAATCCTGTTTGATGTGTATTGTTGCACTCTGATAATTGAATTATGATGAGGGTGCCTTGAGTGATTCTCCCAGGTTGTGTGGTACCCTGAAGTCATGATGGTATAGTGAGAGGTGTGTTGGGCCCAATCTTCCCCAGGTTGTGTGGAACCCTGAGGGCATGTTGGGCCCCAGGGACAGTGAAAGGGTTGTTGGACCCCAGTCCTCCCCACACAAATACACACTCACATGTGTGTATGCAGACGCACACATGCACCCACACACATGTGGACACACACACCCCCACACCCAGTGTTAGGGCTAGCCAGTGGACCCGAGAGCACAACACAAGCCAAGACACACAGCTTCGAGGTTCAGGGGGGTTTATTGAGCACGGCAGACAAGACAGACTGGGTGGACAAGGAACCGGGCAGGCAGGAGAACCAGGCAGGCAGGAGAACCAGGCAGGCAGGAGAACCAGGCAGGCATGGTAGAACCAAAGAGAAACAAATAGAGGTTAATACCTCCTCTAAGAGTTTTTCAATTCTAAGTCAAAGCCGTCGAAACAGGACTGACTGTGTCACCATAGCAGATGTTCCGGCGGTGAGTGGATGGAACACCAGGGTTGATATACTGTTGGGTTGATAAAGTGATGGATCGTAGGTGCCGGGTAGGATGGAACACACGGACTGGAATACCCGGAGCCTGGAACCACACAATTAGGGGGGAGACTGGCACAGACTAGGTGGAAGTGGAGGGACAGACACACGTACACACACAGACACACACATTGCTGAGTTTATGTTTGGAGGGGTGGCTGCTCACAGACCAAACAAGCTTCACTGAATATCATATTAGTTTATATTGCTAATGAGACAGATATAGGTTTCCTCCGAAAATCCATACTAGTGTATTCCGTCGGGTCGTGTGTGTGCTTAACATTCATTTCATCAGTGGAATGCTGTAGGACTTTACTCTGTTCTTGTCTAGAGCTCTGCAACTCTTTGTCGAGTCATCCATTAGATTCAGCTTTCCAATATCCCCAACCCTTATAAAGTATTTATGAGAGTGATTCACTTTCTTGGAAGAGAAGGGGCTGGAACACACACTGGAAAATACAAGGCACGCACGTTAACAAGGACTGGAGCAAAAAAGTATTTAACACTAGAATAGAAGAACATTTGATTCCTAAAACAGTCTCTGATCCATGACAAAATGATTATCCAGTCCTAATTAGTGAGGACTTGATACATGAATCTGCTAAAGCCCAAGGCTAAGTACAGTGGGTTAGTACGTCAGAATGATAGGATGGTATTGTAGTAGGATGGTAATGTTGTAAGATGGTGGGATGGTAGTATAGTAGGATGGTGGGATGGTAGGATGGTAGTATAGGATGGTAGTATGCCTGGGTTCGGGGACAGGGTGGGCGGAATATTCGTGACCAACCATCGCATAGTGAAGTACCATAGCACTCGCGACAAGCAGCAGATCCACATTGGACCTCTCATTTTGATGCCAATGTAGACTTGCAAAATCAGGACCAGCACTTGGACAGAAACAATGTAGTCTGTTGTGCTTAAAGTTGGTGCTTGAGTTGCTGGGAAACAGACATGTACAGACGTTTACAGTGACGTTACAAAGTGCTTCTTCAGCTTGTGGAAAAGCATACTGGTTCTTAGAGTTCAACTGCAAACCAGCACTAGCAACAGCCCAGAACCAGAACTACTGAAAGGGGGTAAGAGAGATACTGTAGAGGGGTACAAAGAGAGTGAGAGAGAGACAGGACGGCAGAGAGAGAAAGGGAGCCAGAGAGAAAGGCTTTTGTTGCACCTGGGTATACACACATAATTACCTCATGTTTCTTGAACGCGCTAAGGCGCACATCCATGACCCAAATCATTACGCACTGCTGCCCCCTTTACAGACAGCACGCAACCACACACACACACACACACAAAGGCTACACATGGTTGTCTCCACTCCGTAGGCTCACTGTCAAATGATCCTTTAAAATGCAGACACATACACACATCTTTTGTCGTTGTCTTCTACATCACTTCCAGTCCTATTTTGATTCTTGAGAGGAATCAATGTTTCCCTCTCAGTAGATGTAGGAACTTAAGCGCAGTCCCCTTCGAGTGCCTCTTACTGTGTGTGTGTTGGTTGAGTGGACTATAAAAAGGGGATTCTGTTGTGAGGGGGGATTGGGTTTTCAAAATTCCACTCAGGACGCATCTGTAGAGCAAGGAGTTAGGAGAGTAGCTGTAGACGCGCAGACTACACACACACACACACACACACACACACACACACACACACACTGAAAGGAGTAGCTGAAAGGAGTTTGGTTGGGAGGGTTGTTTTAGGGGGGGGGGGGGGTCGAGAGCTTGAATGGCATTCCTTTACAAAGCAAAACTACACGAGAGCCATGAAACATAGATGAACGGAAAGGCTTCCTCAGGAATCCCGGTGCAAAGGAGGGAGGAAGAGAGGGAATAAGATGAAGACAGGGAGGTACAGAAAGATGGGGAGAGGGAGGGAGGGAGATGGCAAATTACTGTAACAGAGAGACAACCAAGTAGGAATAGTCAGACTTTTTTTATTAATCTGGAGCGTGGTTTCTGCCTGACCCCACTGAGGGCACATCATCTGAGGCTGCTTGGCACCGCACACACTCACACACTCACACACTCACACACTCACACACACTCACACAATCACACACTCACACACTCACACACTCACACACTCAGACGCTGGCATTCACGCACACAAACACACACACCCTCGTACATGTCTACTTACACAAACAGGCACACACACACACGTACACTTACATTTACACAAAGTACACACACAAACGCACACACACGTTTACACACATACACATACACACACACACTTTTACATGTGCTAGGATTGTTTGTGTGTGCCTGTTTATGTGTGAAGACGTGTCTGAGGGTGTGTGTGTGTGTGTGAGCTGGCCTGTGTAAGCTTTGGGATGTGATCTAATCACTAGTGATTAGTGCTCTTTGGGGCCTTGTGGCCTGTGGGATAAAAACACTATGGTGTCATCCTGGCTCAGATCTCTCTCTTCTGCTCTGCTAATTGGTAGGAGCCAGAGGCTCAACAACAAGACACACGCTTCCATGCAGAGACCCCTAGGACCTGCGTGTGTGTGTGTTTGGGTGTGTGTGTGGGTTTGGGTGTGTGTGTGGGTGTGTTTGGGTGTGTGTGTGTGTGTTTGGGTGAGTGTGTGTTTGGGTGTGTGTGTGGACATGGATGTGTGAACGGGTGTGTGTGTGTGGATGGTTGTGATTAGATGGGAATGGATGGCATGTGTGTCTGTATGTGTGTTTGTGTGTGTTTGTGAGTGTGTGAGGGGGGGGCGTGGTGATGACAGCTTGTGGCATTTCTTCAATGTGGGTAAAATGAATACGTCAAACAATAGATTGAAGTTTGGAGGGTCGTGGTTATTCATTTGTCATTTTGTGCCGTTGACCTGGGTAGGCATTTCTTTAAAGTATGTTTAGTCTTTGAGTTTATAAAATAGCCTATTAATTCAAGGGAGTCAATGAAAATGAATTACTGTAATTGAAAGTAGGTTCATCTGTGTGTCTGTGTCTGTGTGTGGATCTCTTTCCCTTTGTCTGATCAGAGTCATCCCCCAGTCAAGCATATTAGGCCCCATCCCCTCCTCCATGTACTGGAGCCTATGTGGGTGGCCATTCTGTGCCTGGCCTGCAGCCTCCAGTTTCACAGTGACAGGTTGACTGGCTGCTTGACTGCAGGTCATGTCTAAACACGAGGGGCTCTATTTCTTGTTAGGGGCCTGACGGCATTGGACTGAGGCTGCTTATCTCGCAGACAGACTTCTTGTCTACACAGAACAGATGAACCACTGAGGGACAGGGAGAGGGAGGAGAAGGAGGAGGAGAAGGAGGAGGATATACAGAAGATGGGGAGAGGGAGAGATAGGGGAGAAGGAGAGACAAGGGGTAGAGAGAGAAACAAGAGGAGAAGGAGAAAGAGGGTCAGTGAAAGAGAGAGGGGGAAAGAGAGAAATAGGTGGAGTGGAGGAGAGAAGGGGAAAGAGAGAGGGGGGAGAGAGGGAGCAAGAGAGACATAGAGAGAGAGAGAGAGAGAGAGAGAGAGAGAGAGAGAGAGAGAGAGAGAGAGAGAGAGAGAGAGAGAGAGAGAGAGAGAGAGAGAGAGAGAGAGAGAGAGAGAGAGAGAGCGAGAGAGGGATACTTCTATCCTCCCGGTTCCTGTTCTGTCTTTCTCTCTTATGAAATACACACCAGATGGGCAGCAATATGGACACATGTTGGCAACTCTGAAGGTTTGAGAAAGTCTCACTGAGTTTCATTTTAAGTTAAACTTTCTCATTGACGTGTTGCGAACAAACTGTAAGAAAAAAAAGACGAGTTTGAGAGGTGTGAGGAAAACACTTGAGATAAGAATTGCCTGTCTGTCATCTTCCATGAGCCACTGCAGGCCTTTAGTGTGCGTGTGCGTCTGTGTGTGGACCTTTACAGTACAGCTGACACATTAGTTGACCTTTCAAAGCCAGATGGAGTGACTTAAACATCTCTCCTCCCTCTCTCCTTCTTTCTCCCCCTTCCCTCCTTTCTTTCCTCTTCCTCTCTCCTCTTATTCACCCTATATCTATATAACAGAGGCAATTACCTGCCATCTTCTCATCAGTTCTTTCCTTTCTTCCCCTTTCTCTCTTTATTCTCTCCCTCCACCCCTCCCCCTCCACCGTCTCCTGTCTAGCTTCCGAACCGTCAAAAAGTCATTTTTTATCTTCTGAAGAGTGAACTCCATTTCGGGCACAAAAGCTGACAAGAAAGTCAAGAGAATGAAGAATCTGACCGTGTCATTCTGGGTAATAGAGTTTTGCGTCTCCCCATCTATTTGACTACATTATAAAAACGATGATTATACACACTATTGTCTCGAGAGGATTTAGTGAAGGCTGTCAAAGCGAACCGAGGAGTTCTGTGATATCTCACGTCTCCCAAAACTAAAGCAAAGCAGTCAACCTACAGACAATCAATTTTATTTATTTATTTACACGTTTTCGTGGAATATTTATCATGTGCAATATCTTAGTTGACCAGAATGTAAGAGTTTGATGAGAATAAGAAACTGAAGGATAATTTGCAAACAGGAAGGAAGTCTGAGCTGCTTTTCCATAAGAACAATATAGACAGTACATGTATGTAAAGGGGGTTAGATGGCTGAGCGGTTAGGGAATCGGGATATCAATCAGAAGGTTGCTGGTTCGAGTTCCGGCCGGCAAAATGACGTTGTGTCCCTTGGCAAGGCACTTTACCCTACGTGCCTCGGAGGAATGTCCCTGTACTTACTGTAAGTCGCTCTGGATAAGAGCATCTGCTAAATGACAAAATGTAAATGTTAATATACTAGTAGAGCTAAATAAATCCAATAAGCAAAGAAACTTAAGTGGCTTTGTTGATCGTGTTTCGACTTACAGTAAATACAGGGACATTCCCCCGAGGCACGTAGGGTGAAGTGCCTTGCCCAAGGACACAATGTCAGTTGGCACGACAGGGAATCGAACTGGCAACCTGATTAATAGCCTGATTCCTTAACCGCTCAGTCATCTGAGATGTGAAAATAGGTTTATTATTCTGTTTGTGAGACCTTAGTGCATTGGCGATGGCGATGAAGGGAGAATGAGTGAGAGAGAATTATGGAAATGTAAGGAGAGATGGAGGGAGAGAGGGAGAGAGAGAGGGAGAGAGAGACGGAGAGAGAGAGGGAGAGAGAGATGGAGGGAGAGAGAGAGAGAGAGAGAGAGAGAGAGAGAGAGAGAGAGAGAGAGAGAGAGAGAGAGAGAGAGAGAGAGAGGGAGAGAGAGAGAGGGAGGGAGGGAGGGAGGGAGGGAGAGAGGGAGGGAGAGAGAGAGGGCCGGGATGGTGGGAGGTAGAGAGGGTTAGAGGTTGACAGAGTGAAAGAAATAGAATAACAAAGAAAGAGAGAAAGGGTACACGGTGTTTCAGATGTGTTAATCTTACTCTCTGTAATGAGTGCATGCCATCTGTCTGTGCCCTTCTATTTTAAACAGCCCTCGGAGACACACTCACACACACACTTGTCCGCCGCACCTCTAATTGTGCCACAAGATCTGTTAACTGCGTAGGCAACTACCTTTGACTCTCTCAATCACAGATTTGCAGACTGCACACAGTCCCCCCCCCCCACACACACACACCCACACACACGCACACATGCACACACACACACACACACACGCACACACACACACACAGACTGTAGGCTGTGTTCTGGATGTAGAGATATGAACAGTGCAGGCTGTGGTGTGATGATGTTGGAGGTTGGAGGAACCGTGGGAGGATATCTCGTTTGCACTCTTAATAAACATCCTGTGCAGTTTTAATTAACTACATTCTCCTGTGACAGCCACTAACAAGACTACCCGCACGCGCACACATGCACACACACAATAATTGCGAAAGTTTAGTGTTTGTGTCGATTGGCACGTGCATATGTGTGTAGTCTTGTTAGTATAAGGTGCACATGAGGATCTCAGACACTGCAGATTCAGAATTCCATGGCAACATTTTGTTTTAAATCTTGTTTAAACCGGTTGAGTTTATTGGCTCTATAAATGCCATAATGAACATTAGGATCGACTCAATTAACAAGACCAATGAATAAAAGAATTACCATGTTTAAGAAATATGAGAGGAGACACTTCTTTCACCACTAATTGTTTTATTATAATATGCTTTGTTGAAGACATCTATAAAGCAATTGCTGATGTTTCTGTTTTAGAGAAGTTGTGTGATAATGTTGCTGTGTTGAACACAATGCTGGGATGAAAAAAAAACCCACACAAATGTTTACAGTACATCAAAAGTTGACTCCACAGCACACTGCTGTCTGTCTCCACTCAAGTATGTGAAGTCATGAATGTTTAAAAGTTGTGACAAAGAAAAGCTTCATTCAACCAATATAAACAATCAATTATCCACAATCCCCCTCTCCCAGGAGGCTCTGGGAGTGACGAGCAGGTCTGCTCGTCCATGTATGTGTTCATGTGTAGACCGGCTGTTCCTGTTGTAGTTCTTACATGTTGAGTTATTCAGAACGAATATTATACAAAATATGGTGCATGATTTTGTGGCACATTGTAGTCATCCCAGAATGGGGATAGTTTAATGTGATCCAGTTGACCCTGTTTCTTCCTCAGGGAACTTGAACCTGCTGTGTAAGAGAGCTGGAATAGTCTTTCTACAACAACAGAAAAAAAACGATGGAGTTCAGGTTGACTGATGGTCTGACATTCTTGAATGGGATCCAGATGTGGTGAATTGAATGCAGCGAGCTCAGTACATAAACAATGTGGAGCGGGATGGGTGCACCTGCTGGTGTTTGAACAAAACGGTTTATGCCGTAGCACAGGCTAATGCTCAGCTGTAGCCTTTGATAAATCCTGCTGTGTGTGCTCGTTCGTGTGTGTGTATGTGTGTGTGTGCATGTGTGACAGTGTGTGAGATGGCCCGAAGTGATAAGGTGAGGTTTGCCAATTCAGAGAATTCTCCTTGTGGGACAGCAGCAGTCAGAAAACAAAGAAGTTGCACACACACACACGCGCGCACACACACACACACAGGTCTGACATTGGACAAGTTTGATTGAGAGAAGGAGATACTATTTGTGCCCACACAGACCCCAGTTGAAGCAGAGGCAGTACCTCTGCGATCACCTTGAGATAGACGACAGATGAGACAAGACTGGAACCAGATCTACATCTGCACACATACAAGTCTTCAATGTCTGAAAAAAGTTTTTAATTAGCTGGAGAAAATGTCGTCTGCTTGGATGTTATCAGCATAGTGTGTCTGTCGTTTGTGTGTTGCGTGTGTGCGTGTGTGTGCGTGAGTGCGTGTGCGTGTGTGTGTGTGTGTTTGTGCGTGTCTGTAATGCAGTGTCATGTTTGAGTAAACAAGAACAGCATTATTATACACAGCCACACACACTCACCTCAAATGACAGAGATGGAGAGGCGCATGGGCACACACACACGCACGCACACGCACACACACAAACACACACACACACACCAACACACACAGCCTCAGACAAAGGCTATTTGTCTTTGAGATGAGAGTTTGTCCTCAGGCTTCTTTGCTCAAACTTTTTTCCCTACAGTATGAGTCACCATGACGCCCAGACTGCACTTGTCAATCAAGCTCAGAACGCAGGGAGCAAACTTAATACTCCAACACCCAATCACATTAGGGCACTCAGTCACCTGACAAATAATTCTGAACCAGGCTCCCTTTATCCCCCCCAAAATTATAAATAAAATGTAGAGAGCGAGCAATAGAAAACACAACAGCTGCAGCACAAGATCAGAGGGTGACGGAGTACTTCAGATGAAGTGCATCAAATTATCAGTTTATTGAGCAGGGCTCCGTGCTTTCATTACAGAGTATTTAATCCAAAATTAATAAGCATAGTTATTAACCTTTTCCACCCTCATTTCTACCGCCTGCTTATTAGATCTTTATTTTTCTGATATTTAGAGAAGCGTAATGAGTGTGTGGGCGTTGCAGCATGCCCCCACATGTGTGAGTTTGTGTGTGAGTGTGTGTGTGTGTGAGAGAGAGAGACAGAGAGACAGAGAGAGAGAGAGAGAGAGAGGAAGAGAGAGTGTGTGCAGGTTTTTAATAAGAGGGTTTTCATGCGGTACACTGTCATTACTGTCATTGTGGATGAGGCCTGTGTGTCGGTGTGCAGCTGGCTCTCTGCTTACAGCCGAGCTCACCTCACACCTCACAGTTCATACACACCTCTCTCTCACACACAGACACACACACAATGCACAAGACAAGTCTTATTTTAACATCAGCCTCACCCTCCCTCCTTCCCTCACTTGCTCGCTCTACCTCTTTGTCTCTCTCCATCTGTCTGTTTTCCTGGGCTGTTTGCTCATTTCCCCTTCTCCTTTCTCCTCCTCTTTTCCCCTCCACTCTTCTTCTCTCCCTATCCCCTTCTCTCCTCTTCCTTTCTCCTCTCCCCTCTTCCCACTCCTCATCTCTCATCTCTCCTCCTCCTTTCTCCTTCTCCTCCTTTCCTCCACTCCTCTCGTCCTCCCATCTTCCTCCTCCTCTCTCCTTCTTCTCTCCTCTATCTTCCTCCTCTTTCTCCTTCTAACCACACCTGAATCCATTCTGGATAAGGTCATGTCACGTTAATATCAGGGGACTCTAATTAAAATGGTAACAAGCATTTGTTTTCTACCCTTAGGCTGATGTGGGGGTCCATTAAATGTTTCAGAGAAATTAGTTCCTGCGGAACGTTGTTGACAGGAAGCTGTGTTAGATGCACCAATCAGAACTCCAGAATCACCCAGCCATGTCCAACCTGATTGGTTGAATTTCAGAGTCACTTACAGTGTCCGTCAGATTTAGATGATGGAAACCAGAGAACTAAATATCAATTTTAAGATTAAAGTGTTATCTGTGTGATAAATAAGTGTGTGTGGTGTACTTCTATGAAAGTTCTAACTGAAACTTCAAGCAACAGTGATGGAATCTCTGAAGAGGTGATCCTCCCCATTAGAGCTCCAGGTGGTTCTCTGATGAGCTTGTGTTGAGAGCCATCCTGCTTCCCTGCTCCTTCTGGCATCGCCTCCAAAAACATCACTTCCTGGTCCTTCCTGTGACCTCATCCGGGGCCCGCTGAGGCTTCTGGGAAGCCAATTCAGCAGATCTTCACAGCTTCCTCTGCATTGCCCCTGAAAAGAGGGTAAATAAACGCCACACACATGCACTTTTTCAATCCTCCTGCACTCCTCTAATCCTCCGTTCCTTCCCTTCCTCTCCCCTTCATCCCCCTCTTTCTCTCTCTCCCATCATCCCTCTCTTCCTCTCTCTCTCTCCCTCCCCTCACTCTCTCCGATCGGCAGGTTAGAAAATTCATTCAAAGCACGATCAGAGTCAGAGATGAATACAAAGCAGAGCTGAGTCACGCACACACACACACGCACGAACACACACACACCCAGCACAAGCACACGCACACACGGGCGCACACACCCTATCTTTAACCTCTAGAAGTGATGATGAGAATACAGAGTGAGGAGAGCTGTGCCACTATCCCCACTCCTGCCTCAAACTATATTTAAACCTCTACTTTACTTTATTCCTCGCTAAGCGATTGTGCTGTGTGTGTGTGTGTGTCTGTGTGTGTGTAAGAGTGACTTCACGGTTGCCTGGATGGCAGCCAATCTCTTGTGTGAAGCGCTGACAGGGAAGTCACACACTGCAGTGCAGACACTGTTCTTCACCTTCACTTGACCCTTCAACTCTGATCTGCTAAACCCTGGACACGGACCTGGCTTTAGCTAAACCCAGCAGACACCCTGGAGGAGACACGACCAGAGATACGGCTCAAGATGCCACTGGCTGGACCTGAGAGATTCTGGAGATACGCACCGGTTTGTCCAGGAAGAGCTTGGATTAGTCTCTGATTCTTGCTGTTACGTAAAAGAGGAACACATAAACATGCACACACACACACACACACACACACACACACACACACACACACACACACACACACACACACACACACACACACACAGAAGACTTGTCAACGTGGTACTTCATGTCTTATCTGAGATCAATATTTCATTTGCTCTTCTCCACAGCTCAAACACTGAGTGGCAGCGCCTCTGCAGGGGACGGCTCAGGGCCACCCACGCTCACACACACACACACACACACCCACACACACACACACACACACACACCCACACACACACACACACACACACACACACACACACACACACACACACACACACACACACACACACACACACACAAACACACACACCCATGCACACACCCATGCACACCTACCCCCACACACACAGTTAGACTCACAAACACAGACATACACACGCAGCACACAGTGTTCAAGGCCTCTTTAATTTGACTGACGTGGTGGCCATGGTGTGCTGACACCTCGCTGACACACTATCCCTTTCAGTCTCACATCACTGTTTACCCATACACTCAGAGAGGAGCATAGTGAGTGTGTGTGTGTGTGTGGATATGCTTCCACTTTCACATCACTGTTTACACAATTACTCAAATCCAAACAGTGCATGTGTGTTTGTGTGTGTGTTGGTGTGTAAGTTTTCAGATCAGTGTTTGCACTTGTTCTCAGAGTGGAACAGGGGACAGCAGTGATAGTGTAACCTGTGGAAAAACACAGTGCTTAAATGTTAATTCATCCTACTGCAATGAGAGAGAGGAAAAGAGAGAGAGAGAGAGAGAGAGAGAGAGAGAGAGAGAGAGAGAGAGAGAGAGAGAGAGAGGAGGATTGGGGAACAGGGAGAGGGCAAGCGGGGGAAGAAAGGCACAGAAGTGACTGAGAGTGAGAAGGGAGGGATGTAGGGAAGCACTGAGGTGGTGATGGGAAGACAATCGTGACAGCGGAGGGGAGAGAAAGAGAAAGGGAACGAGAGAGAAGGAAAGAGAGAAGCGGGAGATGGAGAGAACGAGGAAAAGAGAGAGGGAGTACATGACTGAGCCTTCCCTGATCACTCTTAGGTGTGTGTGTGTGTGTGTTTGCATGTATGTGTGTGTCTCAGCCTTGGTAGACACCATTTGTGCAAACCCATTTGACCAATGAGGCATGTCTGCCTCCATTCAATGAGGGTTCTTTAAAATTCATCACAGCCAAACTGCCAAGCGGTGTGTTTGTGTGTGTGTGTGTGGGTGTGCCATTTTCCTTTTTTCATCAATGGTCAGAGGATGATGCATGTGTAGCACGCTGTTCTGAAACAATTCTATTATCCCAGGTTGGAGACGAACGATGCAACACACACACAAACACACACACACACACACCATTGGTCATTTTCTATAGAAACGAGCATCTGGATGACACAGAAGTGTGATGTCACCTTTGTCTTCTGTGTGAACACCGATCTTCGACTGTCTCTCTGTGGTCTGTAAACGACCTGGTTTGTTGGTACTATGTCTGTGTGAAAAAGGAATGCACGAGCGCATGCTCAAAATCTCTCTCAAAATGGCCTTTTAAGTGCCCTCTGGATGACTGTAACCCCCATCACCCTGTTGGCGGAGCAGAGAGCTTCATCAGAGTCCTCTCCAGGCTCGTGGGATGAGGCCTATCAAGCTGTGATGCACGAGCCGCCGAGCCGTCTCTCCACCCACACAGCCCGTCTCCAACAAGCCCAACACTGCCCATCACATCCATGGAAACTGTGTTCGCTGCCCCTACAGTGTGTCTGGGCCATCGTCATGTTCAAGTCATAGCCATGCAGATTTGGTGTGTGATGAATGAATGCGCTGGCTGTGCACTGCATCTGACCCAGTGTGATATGTTGCTGTGATAGCCTTCCTGTGCATACAGTAGACAAAGTGATTGATTTTTATTGGCAGCGCGTCCGTGGTAGTCCTTAGTTATGTTATTGCTTGTGCTGTTAGTGGTGGGTATCTCTGACGAGTAGAGAGAGACATGAGATGAGATAGGCCCAGCTCCAGTCTTTTGAAGCTATATAGAGAATATTAGATGTGCTACTCAGTATATTATGTAGGTTTTATACATTATGAATGAAATGAGGTACATTTCAGACAAACATTTTTCTTCCTTTTCTTTACTTATTGATGTTGGGAATGTTAATTTAGAGATTAGAGATCGTAAATTTCTCGGTTCAGTGACAGTTCCAGTGTTCTTTTGTACCGCTGCCAGACATAACTAGACGACGATAGTCTTCTGATCCATGTCCTCAGGGCTATCTGGCATTGACTGGCCATGCCTGCTCTCATTTAATACGAAGTGGCAGAAGGAGGATGTGTCACTCCTTCTCTCCTGAGGGACATTGAACTATATGGAGAGGGAGAGAGGGAGGGAGGAGAGGGGGAAGGAAGAGAAATGGAGAAAAGCTGGCAAGTTTTTGAAAACATTCAGTGCTTTTCTTTCTACGAACCCCCAAATCTTTCGATGTTCTGGCCCTGCCCCTCCCTCCCCCCAGTCATCTGTACTGGAATGATAATGCAGGCATGTGTGTGTGTGTGTGTACCATACTGTGGTGGCCCTGTGGATGGCAGCACCTGTCCTG
This sequence comes from Hypomesus transpacificus, assembly GCF_021917145.1. Classification (NCBI taxonomy): domain Eukaryota; kingdom Metazoa; phylum Chordata; class Actinopteri; order Osmeriformes; family Osmeridae; genus Hypomesus; species Hypomesus transpacificus. The sequence continues at coordinate 8,397,467 of NC_061081.1, read as the reverse complement.
CTGCTGCCGAGACACATCAAATAACCATGAGACAGCAGGTAGGACTGCACACCCCCTCTCCCTCCCTCCCTCCCTCCCACCACCACCCTCTTCTCTCCCTGGCCCCCACAGGGTGGAGGGGGAAGGGGGAAGGGGGGGGGGGACATCTGCTACCTACTGGCTCCCCATAGGGTGGAGAGAGAGAGACGGGGAGAGAGGGAGAAAAGGGAGAGAGAGAGATAGAGGGGAGAGGAGGTGCGGAGAGGAGCACATATGTCACCACCAACTACCCCATAAGGTGACTGAGGTGATAGAAGAGGGAGAGTGGAAGGGAGACAAAAAGAGAGAGACAGAGAGAGAGAGACAGAGAGAGGGGAGAGAGAAGGAGAGAGAGAGAGATAGAGAGAGAGAGAGAGAGAGAGAGAGGGAGGGAGAGAGAATATGAAAGCAGGAAAGCTGTGCAGGTACAGCGTACATCTGTTACCTTCTGCACCTAGAGAGTCTGGAGGACAAGGAGAGGTGTGTGCACATGTGTTTGTGACAGTGTGTGTGTGAGTGCGTGAGTGAGTGTGTGTGTGTAAACATGTGTGTGCGTGTGAGCCTGTGTGTGAGTGCTCCTCAGAAGGCCGAGGCAGGGTGTCAAGTGTACCCAGCTGCACGTTAGAAGCAGTGTGTCAGAACACAAACATACGCACACACTCACACACTCCCATCTCATGTGTTGTGGATCGGGGAGGAGGAGGGAGAAGCCAAGCCTTCCATGTTCAAATGGTTGTTGTCTTCCTGTGTGTGTATTTGCCTCTGTGTCTACGTATGTGTGTGTGTGTGTAATTGTGCATCAACGTGTACAAGAGGTGAATTCAAGAGGTGAAGTGAAGCACATGTTTTGTTTGTGTTTCAGAGCTCAAGCTCTTGTACTGAACACCTGTGGTGTGTGTGTGTGTATGTGTGTATGCTCTTGAGCTAATGGATAATCACTGTCTCCTATCAGTCACTCAGGTTAGCTCTGGACGACAGGAAGTTAAGAACCCATCATAGAGGAGAATCCTGTGCTGAGCCAGGGTAATTGCATTCAGAGGACATGAGTGACATAACCGCTCACATTCCAAACAAGCAGACCACTCACGCAATGGAAACCCTTGTGATAAACATGTGTGTCATAGTGCTCTATAAATAAGTGCTTGATTGATCGTAGGATTGGTTGATTGAAGCTGTTTTGTTGAATTGTGGTTTTGTAAACGAATCACGTTGTGTTCGAAATGACAATGTGAAAGAGAAGCTGACGAAGAGGCCAGCTGGGAGGAGAAGTTAACACTGTTTCATGCCTTGCTTCTTCTCCCTGCACCTCTTTTGACGCACTCATGACCGTGGCAAACTTGGCAAAATTTACACAAGACCCACAAGAAGTGGCATGAAAATTCAAAGCATGAAGTGAGCCATTTGCCTGACTGATACCTAACACCGCAGAAACGCAATATAGTCCAAACCAACCACCTGAGTGAGAGAGGATTAGAGTGAGAGACTAGAGGAGACTAGAGAATAGAGGAGTGAAAATGGTTGAGGGAAATCAAGAGGAATGAACGGTGGCAGAGAAGGTGTCAAGGGGAGAAAGCGGAAAATACAAGGGTAGAGAAAATGAGAGAGAAGAGAGGAGAGAGAGAGGAGAGAGACAGAGGAGAGAGAGACAGAGGAAAGATATACAGGAGAGAGAGGGGAGAGAGAGGGGAGAGAGAGGAGAGAGAGAGGAAAGAGATAGAGGAGAGAGAGACAGAGGAGAGATATACAGGAGAGAGAGGGGAGAGAGAGGAGAGAGAGAGACAGACGAGAGAGAGAGGAGAGAGAGGAGAGAGAGAGGAGAGAGAGGATAGAGAGAGGAGAGAGAGACAGAGGAGAGATATACAGGAGAGAGAGAGAGAGAGAGGGGAGAGAGAGGAGAGAGAGAGGAAAGAGATAGAGAGAGAGAGAGAGAGAGAGAGAGAGAGAGAGAGAGAGAGAGAGAGAGAGAGAGAGAGAGAGAGAGAGGCCTGGAGGGGATGGTGTCTGGTGGTTTACCAGTACAGGCTGAATTAGGTTCTTGGCGCTTTGCAGTTTACCTGATTTATATTTAAAGGAGTGTTCTGTTGCTCTCAGGGGTGAGACAGGAAGAGAGTGGGGAAGGAGAGGGGAGGAGAAAATAAGAGGAGGAGAATGGTGAAAGTAGGGATGTTAGATTGCCATGGTGAAGCAATCTGTCAGTTGGGGGGGCCATTTCTCTTTGAGAGAAAGTGAGTGTGTGTGTGTGCATGTGTGTGCATGTGTATGTGTACAGTATACAGCGCATGCAGTTCGGCAAGCTCACGAGTGTATTATTTTATCTGACCATGGGTTTTTGTACCTGCAAGAACTTGCTGTGTGTTTGTCTGCGTGTGTGTGTATGTGCATACGTGTGTGACACATCCTCAATGACAGTCCATAAATCACGGCTATTATTTATTTTCCCCTGTTAAGAGCCTTGCTACCTTCTGTGTGTGTTTGTACACACGTGCACACATCCACACACTCTCCTCACATCCACACACTCTCCTCACATCCACACACTCTCCTCACAGCACACACACTCTCCTCACAGCACACACACTCTCCTTACATCCACACACTCTCCTCACATCCACACACTCTCCTCACATCCACACACTCTCCTCACAGCACACACACTCTCCTCACAGCACACACACTCTCCTCACAGCACACACACTCTCTCTCCACTTTATCTGTAGCTGTCAAAGCCCGGAGACTGTATGTCAAACTCCATGACTAATCGGAGCACTTCAGTTACATCTCCATGTCCAATCAAAACACACAAGATTACCCCTGTGACTAATTGGCATAAAGGGTTTAAGCTCAGTAGCTCTGTAACCAATTGGAAGACTTGTGTTTCTATAACAAGGTATGACAAACCCTAATCTGCATTGCCGATGGCAACATTCAGGTAAACAACAGTGAAGGGATCACAGTAATCTCGTCAAAAGGCAGATGGTCAGATGTCACAATGGTATGTCAACGCAATGCACAGTTCTGTCGGACCGACCAATCGTGTCAGAGAGTCTGACATGTTAAGTGATAGAGTGCCGCTTTGGTGTGAGGCTCGTTTAGGAGTGTTGAAACACGTCTGAGTATGACTGGACACACGTACACACTCACACACACAGACACACACACACAAAAAACTAAAGGACAGAGGGAGGACGATGGCCCAGGGCATGCCTTTAAGCATACTGTGTGTTTCAGTGTGTGTGTGGGGTTCAACGTGTGTGTTTGCGTGCTGCGCATATTGTATGCTGTATGTGGCGAATGCAGGTGAATAAATAATGCAGCTCGGAGGAAACAAAGGAGGGGAGGGGACAGAAAGGTATAGAAAGAAGAGAGTAGACAAAGAAACTGGATGGAGTAAAAAAGAGGAGGGTGGGAAAGGCTTTTGTTGTTGATGTGAGGCTGAGGAGGAGGGGAGGAGGGGAGGAGGGGAGGAGGGGAGGGGGCAAGGACAGCAGAGGGAGGGAGGGTGGTCTCCGGAGAGGTATGGACGATTACATGAAGAAGAAAAAAGGGAGCAAAAGAGCGAGTGGGAGAGAGTGGAGGCGTGCAGCACTGCATCAACGCATCACTGCATGCTGCAAGACCCAGTGGTCCGAGAAAGACTGGAGACAGTGGGGGGTGAGGGTTGACTACCTTGGGTGTTCAAGCGTGCATATATGTGTGTGTGTGTGGGTGTGTGTGTGTGTAAGGATCAGAGTCTAGCAGCATGCCTGAGTTGTTCTGTGAGATCTATGGGGACAGACTGTTAAACCTTAGATTAGACAAAGGTGTAGGCGATCGAGGGAAGGAATGAGAATTCGAAGTCTGAGGGGGAGAGAGGAGGGGATGAGGAAAGTAGGAGGGAGTGGAGGGAGGGCACTGGGGGGGGTGAGAGGAGGAACACGAGGCGAGGGAAAGGAGGGATCCCTATCACTGCAGTGGAGCTCTTCAACCACAAAGCATCCCAAACCTCAGTTACTGAGCCAGAACCACTGCAGCTGCTCCTGTGTGTGTGTGTGTGTGTGTTTGAGTGAGAGTGTGTGTGTTTGCGCGTGCAGCTGTGGCTGGGACTGGGACTGCGGCTGTGAAACCCAAACCACACGTCAGTCTGAGGTCTCAGTCCATGCTATTCAGTAGCACACTGTAAGTGGGTTAGAGAGAGAGGGGGGGAGAGAGACACAAGGAGCGGGAGGGGGGAGATACAGAGAGAGAAGGGGGAAAGGGGGAGATGGTAGAGGGAGAGAAGAGAGAGGGCCAAGAGAGAGGGAGAACAGGGAAGGAGGAGGGGGGATGAGAGAGGGAAGGAGAGAGGGGAAAGAGAAGGGGGGGGGGGGGTTGGGAGAGAGGGGAAAGGGGGAAAGAGGGAGAACAGACATTTGGGGGATGGGATAGACAAAAAAAGTCCTTTCTTGGAGGAGGAGGAGAAGGCAGGGGACAGCAGTGATTGGGCGGGGCAGAGAGAGGAGTGGTAAAGTGACAAAGAGCGAGCTTGAGTAAAGGCAAGATGGAGAGGGGGAATAGAAGGAGAGAGGGATGAGGAGTACAAGAAGATTAGAAGGAGGGAGGTGGATGGAGATTTAAAAAAGAGAAGGAAAGCTCCCTCTCTCTCTCTCTCTCTCTCTCTCTCTCTCTCTCTCTCTCTCTCTCTCTCTCTCTCTACCTCCTCTCCAGACTCTCATCTCAAGAGAGAGAGAGAGAGAGAAAGAGAGAACGAGAGAGAGAGGCAATAGAAGAGAGAGATTAATAGTTTTGTAGATCAGTTCCTAAGTTGCTACCTCTAGAGTAATGCCTTTCTTCCATCTTCCACACTTCCCTTTTAAATAGTCTTTTTTAGGCTGGCAAAATCTTTCACACGCACGCACACACGCACACACACACACACACACACACACACACACACACACACACACGCACGCACACACACACACACACACACGCACACACACACACACACACACACACACACACTGCTCTAAATTCTGGTGTGGTTCATTTAAACAGTCTTGATGCCAGAAAGTATTAGCCAGCTTGCTAAAACGGTTCAAGTTTCAAGTTTATTTTATTGACAATTTGAACCAGGTCCAGGTACCGGTCCAGGTACATCCCATTCTTTGGTCCTGCTTCTCTTGACAATCCCTAACGGCCAGCTGAACTTCCAATAAGTCCTCATTTGAATAAGCTATACTTATTGAGGAAATATAGAATAGAAGTAAGTACCTGATGGAGGTCACAGCCACGGGGGGGGGCGGGGGGGAGGGGTGATACAGGGAGGCCAGTCACAGAGGGAGGTGGAAGCCACACATTGCGAGCGTCATAACAAGGAAGAACTGACTTCATTGAGGGGTTCTCCCTCTGAGATGAGAGGCAGGGCACAAATGAACGGTATCTTCTGTGTCTCTCCATCACACTTATGTCAGTCCACTGTTTCGGCGGTTAAGTGTAAAACCTCTGTAGTGCATTGTTATGGACAATTGCATTCGTCCTCCCTGTCCATGGTTGACTGAAGAACCATTGTAGATGGTCGGCTCATACAGTATCTGCCCCAGACGGTTGTTTTGGCACCACCCAAAATAAGAAATCATCCTGCTATTCATTGCACCATGTTGAGCCAAGCAACTCACCACTCAGATGAAGTGAGTACCATCTGTGAAAGCCACTCATACAGTGACTCCTGTGTTAGGGAGAGACCAGACAAAAGACCTGAACCTGGAATCAGACCATCAACACTACCAGGTGTGTGTGTGTGTGTGTGTGTGCGAGAGAGAGAGAGAGATCCTGCATAGGAAATCTAGACATATGACATCTGAATTGATTCCCGGAAAGAGGCTTTGATCTTAGCACTTGTGATTAATTACTACCCTGACTCATCTGTCATTCCTACTGATACGCTGCTGCTGTGTCGAATATGCACCATGTACAACTATTATATCATGTGTATGTGTGTTTGAGTGTCTGCATGTGTGTGTGTTTGAGTGTCTGCATGTGTGTGTGTTTGAGTGTCTGCATGTGTGTGTGTTTGAGTGTCTGCATGTGTGTGTGTTTGAGTGTCTGCATGTGTGTGTGTTTGAGTGTCTGCATGTGTGTGTGTTTGAGTGCCTGCATGTGTGTGTGTTTGTGTGTGTGGGATCAAGAGACACCACTGTTCTGTGTATTCTGTGTTTGGTACTGATCATTTAGGAATGTGTGATTATCAGTGTGTGTGTGATCCTGTGTCTGCATATGTGAGTCTGTCTGTGTGTGTGTGTGTGTGTTAAGTCTTTGTAGTGTGGTTTGTTATGATTAAGCCAGCTCTCTGCTGGAGTGTACTGTGTGCAAAGCACTGGCAGACAAAACCGTCAAATTATGTTAATTATGCTGTAAAATATGTATGACTGATATTTTTCATTGCCTGGTTGCAGGATTTTAGGGCTCTAAATTACTTTTACTTCTTCCAGACTCTCTTTGAGACCAGTTTTCACCTGATGTTGCTTTGTGCTCCAGTGCCTCCAGTTGTACATCATCATCGTTAATATTTAGCTCTCGGATGTTAATGATCTCACTGAATCACATTAACAGGCCACCGCCTTCTATTAACCTCTCTCATTCTCTTGCTCTCCATCCGTTTCTCTTTCTATCGTCTTTTCTCTCTTGCGATATCTCTCTGTCATTCTGTTTTTCTCTCCCTTGCACTCTCTTTCTTTCTTTCTCTCTCTCTCTCTCTCTCTCTCTCTCTCTCTCTCTCTCTCTCTCTCTCTCTGTTTCTCTCTCTCCCTCTCTGTTTCTCTCTCTCTTTCTCTCTTTCTTTCTCTCTCTCTTTCTCTCTCTACCTCTCTGTCTCTCTTTTTCTCTTTGTATCTCCGTCTGTCTCTCCCAATGTCCGTGTTTTTCTTTTCGCCCTCTCTCTTTCTTTATCACTTTCTTTAACCTATCTTTCATCAGTTTTTATCCGTGGCATAGTTTCATCTCTACAAGAAACTGAAAGTGTGTTTAAATGTGCGAGTCTAAGTGTGTTTCCAAATGTGTGTGCGTGTGCTCTCAGGCATAGTTCTACCTGTCTGCGAGTTCCACTGAGATTAGTCCATTTGTCCTTCATTTGTCCTTGGTACATTTTTTATAATGTTACGGTGTGGAGGGGTGAATATGGACACTTACCCATTCTCTTTCTTTCTATCTCTCTTATAACTGTCTTTGGGTTAGGGAGGGAGGGACGAGAAGAGAGGGAGGTGGAGGATAATACTGTGAGTAGGAGAAAAGAGGAATGCAGTGAGAAGTGGTGGAGATGTGGAAGAGACAGGACATGTCAAAAAGATATTTTCTTTGTCACATGTTTAGTACAAAAAAAGTATTTCAGATGGTGAAAAATCTCAAATGAAGTTCAGTAAAAGCTGTCTGTCTGAGGCTAGCTTTGCAGTCTTACAACACAATTAATTAAATAATTGAACACAATTTCCAAGTCAATTTCTGTGTCTTCAGGAAATGGGAATGACCTTCTGGCTGTCACGTCTTCTTCCGATTAGAATGAAGCCAGACGGCCAGGAGACTGGCATCTTCCACAGCCAAGCTGTCTCCAAAGCTGCCTCCGCTGAACACTAATCAGAGTTGGAAACGTCTCGTGGTGCTGTTCTGATACAGACCCACACACACACGCTTACACATTCACGCGCAAACATATGCACTTTTAAACACACGCGTGGGCGCATGCACACACGGAGATGTGCACACACATTAACACGTGTTGAAGTATTTTTATATTCGAGGTGCTTGCAGATGACAGTATTTAACACACTTTCTCTCACACAGTCTGCTGCCAATCATTCCCTTGCCATATGGGAAAGAGCCAGGATGAAGGAGGGCTAGCGGGAGGGGGGAAGAGATGGGGGGTATCTTGGCAGAGGTGGCAAAGAGAGACAGAGAGTAAGAAAGAGAATAAAGATTGAGACAGGGAGACAGCTCGAAGGAAAGGGGAGAGACAGGAGAGAGACGGACAGAAAGAGAGAGGGACAGAGAGTGGGATAGAGAGAGAAAAAGAGAGAGAGAGAGGGATAGAGGGATGGATAGAGCGAGTGAAAGAAGGGAGAGAGAGCCTTGGGGAGATTCTGATGCAGATGACAGTTGTTCTTGAACAAGCTAGTGTCACTGTCATCCCCGTTTAAACTGGCGGTGACTGTCGTAGGAGGAGGAGGCTGGCGGGGAGGGGGGGGGGGGGCAGGGAGGTAAGACAAGAGTGAAAAAGAAACATTCATTCATGTAAACAGGGTTAGCTGGTTTTCATAACCCCTAGTGTTGGAGGCCTGAGGGTGAGCAGATCACAAGAGAGGAACACGTGTGGAAGGTGAAGGGGCTGTGCGGGGGGGGGGGGGGGGGGGGGGGAGAAGAGGAAGAGGAGTGGTAGAAAAGTTGGGATGGAAAGAGAAAGAAAGAGACAGAAAGAGGGGCAGAGATGAAGAGAGGGAGAGACACTGTAAGATGAGAGGGAGAGAGGAAGTGTTGCAAAGGATAAGGCGCTGAGGGTTGGTCTTCATAATGAGGAAGCTTATTTTCCCCCTAGATTCCAAACAGGAAATTCTGGCAACCTCTGGGTCTTCAACATTTAGCTTAAAGTTACTAAGCTAGAACATTTCCAGCCCACAAGCGCAATATAGTAAAATGTATCACATAATAAACACTCCCACACAAACCCACACAAACACACATGCACAATCGCACACATACTTATCGAATTAAATGAAGTCAGCACTTTGCCGGCCAGCCAGCACCAAGGAAATAAAACGCCATGTCATTTAGTGCTGATGGGATGACCTACTATAAATAGACATTTCCTGCTTGGCTTTAATGAAGTAGCTCTATACTGTCAGCTGTCACAGAATGCAATTAGGAAGGAGACACATTTAGCCAACCCTCTCTTTCTTTCCATCCCTCTCTTCCTCTACCTCCTCTTTCATCCTCTTTTTGCTTTCTCTCTCTCTCTCTCTCTCTCTCTCTCTCTCTCTCTCTCTCTCTCTCTCTCTCTCTCTCTCTCTCTCTCTCTCTCTCTCTCTCTCTCTCTCTCTCTCTCTCTCTCACACACACACACACACACACACACACATTCTCACTGTCTCTCTCCCCCTCACTCACTCTTATTCTTTTTTTACTGTAATATTTCTTCTCAAAACGGTGCTCTCTTCACATCTACCTGTTTGTTTGCTCAATGCTCACAGTCTTTAAATGGTCCCAGACACAAACTCAGTGGTCTGGTGGTGTGTTGATAGGGCCTGCATTTTAACTCTCATTTCTCCCTTCATCCTTCCCTACCTTCCTCTCCCTCTCTCCCCCCCCCCCTCTCTTTATCATATTTCTAAGCTCCGAAGCGTGTCCCTCCTTGCAGCAGAAAGTTAGGAAGAGTGAAGGAGGGACGAAGTGAAACTGGAAGAGAGAGAAAGAGAGAGGAAGAGAGAGATCGCAAAAGAGTAAAGTGGGGGGGCACGAAGGAGGGATGCATTAGGAGAGAATGGAGAGACAAAAAGAGAGAGAGAGGTAGGAAGAGAGGGGAAGACAGCGAGAAGGACACAGCAAGGACAGTGCAGAGAAAAGAGAGGAGAGCAGGAGGGGAGAATGCGTCGAGGGACACATGGAAACACAGGGAAACACAGGCACACACTAACACATTGGGAATGGATGCCGTACCTCAGACACATCGATATACACAATCATTCTCTCTCTATCAGGTCCGTTCCCCAAACACACACCCCCTCATTTCCACTGACACACTAACACCAAGACACAATTAATCTCCCTCCTTCACTAACCCCCCCCGAACCCACACACACATACATACACATACACACACTCACATGCTGACAGTACACACACACACACACACACACACTCACACACACACACACACACACACACACACACACACACACACACACACACACACACACACACACACACACACACACACACACACATGCAGACAGCACACATTCTCAGGAGAGCTGAGTGGGAAGTGAACCATGGTTTGTCACAACTGGCATGATCGTGGATTCATCATACTGAGACTGCTGAAGATCTAGTCTCTATGCAGCTCTAACAACAGCCCTTAGAACAGCCTAACTCTCTCACACACACACACACATTGATACATTCCCTCAATCTCACTCTGTCTTGTATACGCAGAGGCACACACAAGCACTTGAGAGAGGCCAGAGATCATGTTATGCTTCTCACTCAAGATCGTACGATGCATATAGGAGAGCTTTTTACGTAATTTCTGTTCTGTTATGAGATGACTCTCTTATCTCTCTTCAACAATGTTTTAATGAAGCCCTGACTCCCTTGTAGAAACCAAACATATTAGACACACAAGCATTATTGCCCAGAACGCCCAGAACCTGCCCCTCCCTCCTCCACCCCTCCCTCCCTTTCTACTCCCTCCTTCATCCATCTCTCCTTTCCTCCGCCCTCCTCAATCCGTCCCTCCTCTCGCCCTCCCCTCTTTTCTCTGCATCATCATTCATTACTTTTTAGCACGCTCGTTTTTGTTAATCAGTTCCCCCCCCCCCTCTCTTCGTCAGTTCTCGTTCTGCATTTTCATCAGGGATTATGTTCTGTTCTGGAAATGGCTTGTGATTATTATTCATTATGTCTTCCCCTCACTCCATTAATGGGGTGTGTGTCAGGAGGGGGAATTGTGTGTGTGAGTGAGTTCCTTCATTTGGAGTGTTTTAACTGTAAACGGTGGGTGGGAGAAGGCTGGGTTGTGTGTTTGCAAGGCTCTCCAGCTCCGGGCTCCAGGCTCTGGGACTGGGAGAGTGCGTGAGATGCCGTGTTTGGTTCTTGACTTCATGCTGTCGTCCCTCAGTGTTAGAAGTCCTCAGGACCTTCCTCCAACCTGGAAGAATACAAGAAAACATCATATAGACCTTGTCCAACCTGGGTGTAACTGTCTGACTTCTACACCTGTTTGACCTCTATCAGATGGCTAGTTGGAGCTACTTTCAAATTGCCTACCTCTGTAAAACCTGCTTAAATAATCATAAATCATTCAGCTTTAATCATAAATATGTTATCTAATGGTCCAGTCAGTCAGTCAGTCAATCCATCCATCTCTCTTTTTAGTCTTCTGTCCATTCATCTCCTCATCCATCCATCATCCATCCATCCATTCATCTTTGATTGTACAGTCTTACACAGAGGCTATGTTTAGACTTTTATTGTTAGTACTACAACTCTGTTCTATTTCAGGATATCACAGAGTGCCAGAGACGCACACTCACACACGAACACACACACCTCCATTAGTATTTGGCACTGGATGATGCAGAGGGAGTCACCTGACCTACTTGAATAATGCAATAATTTAACGTCTGCCAAAACATCTCTCTCTATCCCTTCCTCTCTCTCTCTTTCTCTCTCTGACTCTCTCTGCCCCCCCCCCTCTCTCTATCTTCCTCCCTCCCGCAGTCTCTCCATGGATCAATCTGAAGTTCAACCACTTTCTTCATCGTTGACATTTAACATCCTCTCTCTACCTGTCTCACCCACCTCACCCCTCTCTCTCTTTCTCTCCAAAGCCCTCCTCCCTTCTTCTCTCCATCTCCCTATCTCTTTTTCTCTCTGACGGTGCCCTCTGCTCCCTCTCTATCCCCCCCCCCCCCTCTCTCTCTCTCTCTCTCTCTCTCTCTCTCTCTCTCTCTCTCTCTCTCTCTCTCTTCTCTCTCTCTCTCTCTCTCTCTCTCTCTCTCTCTCTCTCTCTCTCTCTCTCTCTTTCTCTCCCTCTCTCTCTCTCTCTCTCTCTCTCTCAGTTGGGGACCTCTTCTCTCATCACTATTCCTTCATCTCACCACCCACATACTTCTCTGAAATTTAAACCATGCATTTATGAATGGCGATCAATCATTTATGTAATCCATAAACGTATAATTATCATTAAGTGAGAGTTGGGAAGGTTAGGTAGTAAGACTGCTGAAGAAGACCCACAGCTCTAACCCCAGCCCTGAGAGAGAGAGACAAGAGAGGCCTGCCACACACACACACACACACACACACACACACACACACACACACACACACACACACACACAGGCTGCCACACGCATGCAGCCATACGGACACACAGCCAGATCCATACACAGAGAACGACATCAGTTTAATGACAAGGCTACCCCAACATATTTCCCTGTCGGAACACAGGATTCAATTACAGCTTTCTTTAACACCCCTCTGCCACAGTCTTCTGCACCCAGAATCCACTTTTACTGTGTGTGTGTGGCCTGTGTCAGCCTGTGTGAGTGTGTGTGAGTGTGTGTGTGTGTGTGTGTGTGTATGTGTGCTTGCATGTATGCGTGCATACAGAGACTTTAATCCAATTGTACTTGATTTTAGAAACACAAACAATTGAACGTGCTGTATCTAACCAACTGTCTAACTTCCTTTCTCAGAACAAACTGCTCGACCCCAACCAATCGGGCTTCAAGACCGGCCACTCCACAGAGACTGCCCTCCTTTCAGTCACCACTGCCCTCCAGTCTGCCAGAGCGGCTTCCAGGTCATCCGTCATCATTCTGCTGGACCAACCAATTGGGCTTCAAGACCGGCCACTCCACAGAGACTGCCCTCCTTTCAGTCACCACTGCCCTCCAGTCTGCCAGAGCGGCTTCCAGGTCATCCGTCATCATTCTGCTGGACCTTTCTGCGGCGTTTGATACGGTTAACCACCAGATCCTGCTCTCCACACTTTCTGAGATGGGCATCACTGGCACTGCACTCCAGTGGATCTCATCCTACCTGTCGGGAAGATCCTACCAGGTCTCCTGGGGAGGCAAACTGTCAGGCCCACGCCAGCTCTCCACTGGTGTCCCACAGGGCTCCGTCCTTGGTCCCCTCCTCTTCTCTCTGTACACCACCTCACTTGGACCAATCATCACCTCCCATGGCTTCTCCTACCACTGCTACGCTGACGACACGCAGCTGTACCTGTCATTCCCTCCGACCGATCCGGGGATCTCAGCTAGGATTGAGGCCTGCCTCGCAGACATCTCCGCCTGGATGACTGAGCACCATCTCCAGCTGAACCTTGCCAAAACAGAACTTCTCATCATCCCGGCCAAACCCTCCATCTCCCATGACTTCTCAATCACCCTGGGATCTGCGACGGTGACCCCCTCATCCTCTGCCAGGAACCTTGGGGTGACCATGGACGACGAGCTCTCCCTCACGGCCCACATTGCTGCGGTCTCCCGGTCGTGTAGATTCACCCTCTACAACATCCGGAAGATCAGGAGATACCTGTCTGAGCACTCCACCCAGCTGCTTGTCCAAGCACTTGTCCTCTCCAAGTTGGACTACTGCAACTCGCTGCTCGCCGGTCTCCCATCATGCGCAACCCGCCCTCTTCAGAGAATTCAGAACGCAGCGGCCCGTCTGGTCTACAATCTACCCAGACGCTCCCACGTTACCCCGCTCCTCATCTCCCTCCACTGGCTACCCATAACGGCCCGCATCAGATTCAAGACCCTGGTACTGACCTTCCGAGCAGTGAATGGAACTGCGCCCGACTACATCAAGTCTCTCCTGCAGCCTTACACCCCCACCCGCCACCTACGGTCTTCTTCAGACAACCGCCTGGTGGTCCCACCTCTCAAGACCGCCCGGTCCCAGCACAAGCTCTTCTCCTGCCTGGCACCCCAGTGGTGGAATCAACTCCCCACCTCCATCAGAGACACGGACTGTCTCTCCACCTTCAAGAGAAGGCTCAAGACGCACTTGTTCCGGGAGTACAATGGTACTTAGGAATGGTTTGCTGAATCCAACGCTAGTTTCCTCAAGGTTCACAATGACTCTTGCTTAGACTGTTGCTCTTGTTGGTTAGTGGTAGCTGATTTAAACTGTTGTATTCTTCTTTTTTAGTTGATCCTATTTTTATTGCTTTCCTACAGGTACACCTGCACTTAGAGATCAATGTTGTGTAATTTTAACTTGTTTAACTACATGCTCTTATGGTCTCTTCCCTTTAGCACTATTTTTTGGTTGTTCACAATATGTACTTCTTGTCTTTGACTACCCGCAATGCTGTGGGGCTATCTTGTTGTTATTATCAGTGACCTATGCACTTTGTGAAGCTCTCTCTTGGAAGTCGCTTTGGACAAAAGCGTCTGCTAAATGAATAAATGTAAATGTAAATGTAGATCACTCTAGGGTCAATGGAGGAGTGTTGCGGTTCTAAGTATTGTATGCTGGACTCTCTAGCACACTTCAGAGTGCACTTCAGAGTTCTCTCTAGTTTGGTGTTCTGAGGGGAAGTGTCCTTTCATGTCTCTGATGTAGGATTCTAGAAGGAGCCACAGGAAGAGGCGGAGGGTCTGAGTGCGTGCTTCTCTGTTGGCAACACTTCCTCCCAGGCACCACTTGGTTTAGAAGGGCTGTTCAGTATGGGTGCTGACACAGTAAACTGCAGGGATGGGACTAGTAAAGAAGGGAAATTGGACAAATAACCTACATTCTAAATAAAGGAATGCAAATTGGTTTAGCTAAGATAAGAGATGGAGGGATGATGGAGAAATGCTCCCGTTCTTCCAGGAGAGCAGAGCTAGGGGGATGATGGAGGGATGATGGAGGGATGATGGAGGGATGATGGAGGTATGGCTGGGTTCAGTCAGAGTGTATTCCACTGCAGGGCACCCAGGTGCTTCTCTCAGCCCCCCACAGAGTCCCTAATTACAAACATACTCGCAATTAAAGGCATGGGGTGAGTGTGAGTGTCAGCGTGTTTGTGTGAGTCTGCTTCCTCGAGGAGCAACACAGGAAGTGCTGTAATATTTAAACGTTTTGAATTTGAGTACTTGAAATATTTCACAAACAGACAGTTTCAAGAGGAGGAGAGAATTACTGTAAAGATGTACATGTGCAGTAAGAAGAAACACCCTCAAGACTCCCTAGTTATGATTTAGGTGTTGCTTGTGTGTGTGTCCGTGTGTGTGTGTATTTTTGAATTTATGTGATCAATTGCTCTGGGGAGACTCTTAAGTGTGAATGTGTGTGTGTTTAATTGAAGTGTGTGGGAAAGGTTTTTCTTGATGTGCTTGAGTGTGTGTGTGTGGCATGTGTTCAGCCCATGTGTGCGTGCTTGTGTGTGTATGTGTGTGTGTGTGTGTGCATGTGGAAGATAATTCACCTCTGCTACTGGGAAAGGAGATAGGAGGAGTGTGTCACAGTGAATGAAGTTCACCAGAGGCAAAAACTCCTGGGCTCAAACTCCCTGACTTCTTAAACCGTGAATGAATATGGAAATAAATGCAATGCACCAGAGCATAGCACAGCACAACACACCTCATGTGTCTACCATCCAGAACACTGGTGGCCTGTATTCACACATCCAATATGTGTTCATAGTAGGCTACCTCCATTTTATGATATTCTATGATATTCATTCGAATTGAACACACAACTGCAGGTCCATTCAGCATTTTATACTCCAACTGAACTGGATGAGGCGACTGACAACATGCCCCATTGATTAAACAAACAGGCAAACATTTGGAGTGTGCTGTTCCGTTCCATCGCATCCAGTTTAACCCAATGTAGTGATGCTGTGTCAGCCAGTGTTGTTCTACGTCTATCAGCAGCATGGTAGCTATGCTTTGGTGGCCAGCAGAGAAGATCCACCTATAAATCTACATCAACATGAAAAACCTGCATCTCCCTGCTGATGCACTCCCTGAGCCTCTCAGAGCGTTATGCTGCGCTAATGCTATTATATTTCCATATGTCCTTGCTCCCCCTGACATCAACCATTCTTTTTCCTTTGTGCTCAGCCCTACAATGCTAAATGACTTGCTAATCACTATGTTAATTGCGAATTATGCCCAGAGATAAAGGGTTTTATCTAATCTATGATTGATATGATGGATGATATCAATCAAGATGTGTGTGCTTGTGTGTGTGTGTGTTGGGTGCGCCCGTGGGTGTGCATACGTGTGTGCATGCGTGCTTGGCTCCTCTTTCACATCAGTAATTATGGAGAGAGACTGGAGTGTGTGTTTATTCATCCGCATGTGACAGAGAGTATGAGGGCAAAGTAATTGTTCCAGATAGTAAAGACTAATGGAAAAAATGAGTGGAGGTGAGAGGGAGAATAAGAAAGATGGCATCTCACATAGTGAGGTAGAGAGAACGTATGATATAAAAAGAAGAAGGTGGCTAGGAGCTAGAGTAAGAGAGGGAGGAGGAAGAAATGAAGGAAGGAAAGGGGAAATGGTTGGGATTTACCTCCTGGGGCTTTGAAGTGTTGGTATAAGAGATGCCTGTTGAACAAGTAGAGAAGAAAACACAAACACTGACTCACTGTCCTACACACGTCCACACACACTACTACACATGTACACACACTCCTACACGTGTACACACACACTCCTGACACTCCAAGCACACTAGTCTGAAACTCAAATACGGTCAACTGACAGCAAAGACACTCTCTTGACAGATCAAACCTGATCTACTGTGATATGTTCATTATATATATTCTCTCTCTCTCTCTCTCTCTCTCTCTCTCTCTCTCTCTCTCTCTCTCTCTCTCTCTCTCTCTCTCTCTCTCTCTCTCACACACACACATCACCCCCCGCCCTCTCTCCTTTGGGATTTAATAATCTCTTCTCCTCTAACTCGTTGCATTCTTCCTGTGTAGGTGTCACTCTCTCATCATTTAGCTGTGGAGCCGTCACCATGGCGACTTCTCTCCGCCCCTAACAAGACAGGAAACAGGAGCTTACCCCTTCATGCTCCACTGCAGGCCTGACACTGGGCGCATGTGTGTCTGTCAAAAGTTGACGCCTCATTTCCAGAGTCACTGCTCAGAGACGTTGAATATTACAGCAGTGTTATGAGCATACTGAGCAGTGTATGCATGTGCCTTTGCTCCAGAATGAGTTTCAAGTAGACTGGAAGTACTGACACCTGCCAGTCAGGTGTTTGATGTGGTGTTCAGTTTGCAGGAATAGAAGAAAACTTCACATGAAAGATTCAGTGAGCACACCCATATAGGCACACACACACACTCATGTTTGCTTTACCACAGTAGTGAGAACCTACGTGTCAGTCTCGTTCAAAATGGTTTAATCCCTAACTCCTAATCCTCAACCCCAACCTTTACTCTTAATGTAATTCCAACACTCATTCTAACCCTAAACTGCCTAAGACCCATTAGAAATAGCAATTAAGACCAGGACAATGTGCTTACTAGGAAACATGTTCCCTCATTTACCATACTTGTGGGGACTTCTTATTCTTCTAATAGTAAAACCTGTACACACACATGCACACACAGACACTGCAGCATTTTCTTTCCTCTCTATATTTCATGTATGCAATTTATTTGCTGATGTAAGTAAATCAATACACTGCCTGTACTGAACTGTATAGTTTTACTCTGTGTCTGTGTGTGTAGCTGTGAGGTGGCCTAGGGGTCTGTACAAAGGTACTGCCAAGGGAATTCCCCTCAGGGCAGAGAGAGAGCTCCACATCCACAATGAAAACTGTAGCTCTCATATCAACCTACACAGGAAACCACTCCATCTAACACACACACACACACACACACACACACACACACACACACACACACACACACACACATACACACACACATTCATACACACACTGAAACTGCAGTCTCACCGTTCACACACACAGAGACACTGAAAGTGCACTCTCACTTCAAACACACACACACACTGCTGCATAGACATGGGCTTTAATCAACAAAACTCTTGCACTCACAAATCAGATCAGAAATGGTACCATATTTGACTGGACAAACACTTACACATACTCTCATGCATGCTCACACAAGCACACGAACACGCATGGCCCAATATCCCAGTCTATTGATTTTCCCATTCACAAAAAGCTATGGTCGAGATCAATCATTGGCCCATATACACTGTTGTTCTATTTACGTCAGAGAACACACACGGGTACACACACGGGTACACACACACACACACACACACACACACACACACACACACACACACACACACACACACATACACACACACACACACACACACACACACACACACACACACACAGGTACACACACACACACACGCACACACACACATTAGTGATAAAGCTTTTTCTACAGACTTAGGCCTTGATGTTGAATATGACGTTTTGTTGCATTGTTTAACTCTATAAAAAGGACCATGGAATTCAAACATTTCTAGGAATTAACGTTCGAAGAATACAGCTGGAACAGTTCCATGCAGGCATAATACAGCATGCATCTATGTGTGTGTGTGTAAATGTGTGTGTAGGTGAAGACAAGTCTACAGATGAGTCCATATTTCTCTTTCAGACGCAGAGGTTTTGAAATAACAAACATTGGCAGCTTGCATCCAAACAAACCTCTTATCCCTTAGCCTGTCAGTGTATATGTATGTATTTGTGTCTGTGTACGTGTGTGTGTGTGTGTGTGTGAGACAGACTCTGACAGACTTGCCCTCTGCGTCCCAGAGATGCCCCACAGGAAATGCATATTCAGCATTTTGCTCTTTTCCTCTCCTCTATGCTCTTCTCCGCTACACTCTCTCCATTTTTTCAACTTATTAGAGAGGACAACTCTAGCCTGGAGCCACTCAGCCTGTCCACATCTAACAGCATGTGGGGTTTTAAGTGTGTGCGTGTGTATGTGTGTGTTTGTATTTGATCCAATGTACTGTACTGTACATTTTCCCAACCCCCGCTTGCATCCTCCTTCTCTCCCTCCCTCCTCCGCTCCATTCAACTCCATGCTGTCATGTTAGGAGTGACAGGGCTGAGGTGACAGGGCTAAGGTGACGGGAGGCGTGCTCTTACTTTGACCCCTCCTTTGTCTCTTTCTGTCTCTCTCGCTCTTTCTCTCTTTCTCTCTCTTCCTCGTTCCTTCTCTGTCATACACGCACACACACCTGGAGGCTACATCTATTAAAGCTTCATCCATCACCACGTACAATTTCCATACTGCAGGGAAAAGCTTACACAGCATGAACATGGTCTGAAACACATCCTGCCTAGAGAACCTACACACATATTCAGACATGAGTTGGGTTGTGGGGATGCATGTAGGACCATTGTAGTGGGTCAACTGGTTGCTGCTCAACAAGCACTGGTTATTGTTTGAACCCCATTTTCTCTCCTCCACCTCTTACTTTTCCTTCAATTCTCTCCTTCCCTCTCTTTCTATGACTCCTTTTCTCTCTCTCTTCCTCTCTTTCTTTCTCTCTCTTCCTCCCTCTCTCTTTCTTTCCCCTTCTCTCCCTCCCCCCTCGCTTTCTTGCACTCTCATTCTTCATTTCAAGGGGACTAAGACCTCTTTAGTAATAGAGGTGAAGCCCACTTCCCTCCGCCCTCCCTCCATTTACACCTCTTCCTCACCCTCCTTCCATCTCTACTTCTCCAAGACTTGCTGAGCATGGATTTGTTAATGAGGGGGCTGTGACATCAGGAAGAGGAAAGGAGACAAATAGGCAGACATAGGTGGGGAGAGGTGGAAAAGGGAGGATAAGAAAGAAAGATGAGGAGGAAGGAGAGAAAAGGGAGAGAAGAGAGAGAATGAGAAACCTTGACAGCCAAGGTCTTTCCTAATGATGGAATTATCATGCAACGGTTTCGCTTCCTCTCTCTCTTTCTCTATCTCTCTCTCCATTTTATCCCCCCCTCTTTCTTTTTCCCTCTCCTTTTTCTATCTCTTCTTCCCTCTCTCTCTTTTCTCTCTCTCTTTTCTCTCTATTTCTTTCTCTCTCTTTCTCTGCTCCAGTGATTTGACCTTGGTTCCCACCTTACAATAAAAATATCTCACTCTATCTCTTCCCCTCTCTCTCTCCCTCCCCCCCTCTGTTTACAGTATTTTTCTGCTTCCCTGTTCCCTTTTGGCCCCACCCCCACCTCCACCTCTCTGCTTCACTCCACCTCTCCACTCCCCTCCATCCTTCTTCCTCTCCCTCCTTCCGTCTTCCTCTCAGGTTCCTCTCCCTTCTGAGGCTGTCTGCAGTGTAAAACCTCTCCATCAGCATGCTGCTCTGCCTTCTCCTCCGCAGAACTGCCTGCTTTAGCACAAAACACACACACGGCAGGCTCAGTGTTCTCATCTGGTGTTGACGCAGCGTAACCAGAGGAGTCTGTGTGTGTGCACATCTGACTGCATGTCTGTGCTTTGTCTGTGTTTGTGTGTGTATGTATCCACTTGTTCCTCTTTGTGTGTGCATGTCTGTTTGTGTGTGTGTGTGCTGTCATCTTTCCCGTTCCCCTGCTCTACTAAGTTTATTAATTAAAAGGTCCATCTAGCCACCAGCTAGATAAAGGTCAAACCCTTACAGCGTTTGACTCAGTGTGTCCAATTTCATCCCTGCTACTTCCTGTTCTCACCCTGACGCTCATAACTGCCCCCCCCCCCCCCCCCTCCCACTCTCCCCGAGGGTAAGATCAGCCCTCTCCACGTTCCCTCAAGGTTTCCACAGCGCTCCCTTCTACGTCCGGTCAAGGCCTGTGATGTCTATAAATCCTGAGCTCTGTCTCGCTCTCTCTCTTCCTATTTACAGATGGAGATTTGACAACTGTAACCAGCCAATGATTTGAGTTCAGCCATTTCTGACCTCCAGCTGACCACCGTAGAGCCCTTGTCAGGTCTAATTTTGGTTGGTTGAGCTCAGGGGCGTAGCCAGAATATTCTTTTTGGGTAGGCCTAGGAAAATATGGATAGGCATCTTTTCATTAAAAAAAAAAACTTATTTACTTATTTACGGATATATTTTCGTTTTTGGGTTGGCCTTAGAACAAATTGGGTAGGCCCATACCTACCCAGGCCTACCCGTGGCTACGCCCCTGGTTGAGCTCTTCCCTCATTGCCTGTAATTTCTCTGTCTCAGTACATCCTTCTTTTTTCCCAGTTCTCCCTCCCCTTCTCACCTCTCCTTCTCCTCTTCTGCCTGTGGTGTAGCCAGTCAGACGTGTGGTGTCTATGTTCTTTACTGTAAAGTACCTCTGCTTTGTGGGGACCTCTCGCTGAACAGAGACCCTTTGCCCTGCAGCCGTAGAGAAGAGGAATAAATCTGGCTTTAAATTAAGTGTGTGTGTGTGTGTGTGTTTGGATGCACGTGTGTGGGATTAAGAGCAGTGTACTTCCTGCCCCAGAAGATTCGGGGTAATTGTTCCTTATCTGGTGTCATTTTAGATCACTGTGACGATGGAGAAGAAGTGTGTATGTGTGCGTGGGGGGGACCTTTTAAATGAGCATAATGAATGATTAATGCACTCTTGGCATACGGTGTCATGCATGATGCGTGTATATATTTATATATATATATATATGTATTGTGTGTGTGTATGTGTGTGTGTGTCTGTGTGTGTGAGAGACAGACAGAGACAATGGGATGGTTAAAATATGACAAGTGGCAGTGAGTCACACAGACACCAGGGACACGCTCAAAAGATGCACACACTCACACACACACATGACTTGTGTGTGTGAGCTCTACAGAGGGTGTGTCTGTGTCTTGTGTCCATGCACAAGCCAGTCTGTGCATGTGTGAAGCCCATGTTTCTGCGTTTGTGCATGTGCTCCATTCTTGGACATGCTGGGAATCTAATTGGTCTCTGGTGAACAGGCCCACTGGGCAGAGAATGGGCTTAAAGACTAGTGCCCTAAATACTGCTCCCTTCTCCCAAAACCCCCCAAAATCTCACTGCCCGGGGCAGCACCAACCACTTAGCTGCAGTCTGAAGAGTGTGTGTGTATGTGTGTGTGTGTGTGTGTTAGCGTGAGAGTGTGTCAGCTGTCTATTACACAGTGTCAATCTCATCAAAATCGCTCAATATCATTACAGTCTGTTTATTTCCTGACAGAGATGAGGACTAGAGATTCGGTCTGTGGCCATTAAGAAGTACCCAGTTTAGTAATAGCTACCACTTTCACACCTACTTCTTTCTCCCCTGGTCTTTTCTTTCCATACCTTGTTTTTCTCCTCGGGGAACTCTTCAACAAATCCCCTGCTCTTTCATCTTCAGTTTTCTTCTCAAACTTTTATTAATCTTTGGTTTTGCCTGTCTTATGTATGTGGGTTTTTTCTCTCTCACTCAAACCTTTTCTCTCCCTCTCTCTTTATCTTCATCTCTCTGTTCTTGTTTTCGGCTCAGATGAATCGTTCTGAATAAAAAGATAATTCTCCCTCATTCCTTATCCGAGAGACAGTCACACAGAGCCAGAGAATGAGAGAGAGACAGAGAGACAGAGAGACAGAGAGACAGAGAGACAGAGAGACACAGAGAGACACAGAGAGAGAGAGAGAGAGAGAGAGAGAGAGAGAGAGAGAGAGAGAGAGAGAGTGAGAAAGACAGAGAAAGAGATAAAGAGAGAGGCAGAGAGTATAAATAGAGAAGGTTACCTTTCATGTTCAATTGTAAAAGAATGTTTGAGATTTCCCTGAGCTGATTAAATAAGCACAGTCAAGACAAGGTCACACACACACACATCCGCAGAAGAGAGAAAGGCACATGGGAGTGTGCAGAAATTCCTTATACATAAAGCTCGAGACATGAAATGGAATCTTCTACTTCAGTGGAATATTATAATATATATATAACAAAACCACAGGCCTACCTTCTCTACACACCTGACCTGCCTATGGGAATCCCTAAACCTAAGACCTGCCTTTTGCCTACACAAAAGGCAGGTTGTTTTGCCTACCTCTGCTTGCTTCTAACTCAGTGCATACAGGCTGAGTTCTGCCTATGTGATAAACCAATGGGTATTTTACCCAGCCCTTCTCCAACAAACACAGGGAAACCTGAGGGCGGACGAGACGAACCAAAACCCACGTAGCACACGGGGTTGTGGCTTTGACAACGGCTTTGAAAGTTACCTCTGCGACTGCGCATGCTGTGCTCGGCTCTGCGGCCCTTTCTGCTCCATTCCAACCACCTCATATTAATGAGCAGTGGCTTCCGCCAATGGTAGCTTGCTGATGAATGAAACGGGATCCGCCCACTAACGGCCCTGCGCACCTGAGAGGCCGAGCAGTGGCAGAAGGAGATGGGGAAACTGCACATATAACGGCAGGGAAGTCACAGTGTTTGCAGGCTTATAAAGCCTAATTCTTTGCTTAGAGCATCAGGACATCCCCCTGAGACCAATTATTCGTCAGGCTATGGAAACACACTGTCTGGCTTCGACACAATTGTGCCTGCCGGCGTGTGTGTGTCCATGCGTGTTTTAAAAAACATAGGTATGGGTCTGCATCAAAAATATTTCATTCGATTGGGCTTTAACTTAACTTAACTTAACTAGAAAAATGGCAGTGATAAAACAGAACCCTAACCAAGGGAAGTATTTACATTTAGAGAGTCCAGTTCAGCAGATTTATTTGGTTTGTTTTGAGACTTCCAGTTTGGGAAGTGTTAAATCCTGTTCTTGGCTGTTCTCTCATGTTAGTAAAGAGCTATGCATGTATATGAGTTATGTACGTGAATAACTTCTTTACAGCTGTTTTTAATGTGTACACCATCTTTACAAAAGTTAATGTGTTTTATCTTAAAAACGTGAATGTTTAATAGGAGTGTCATAGAGCATGTTGGTTTATTAGTGCACTCTCTGTCAGTGGGGTTGTCTGACTGAGTTATCTAGAATTCAGTCTGCATACCTCTCTAGAGGCACAGATGAATGGCCTGATTCTCTTTCCCCGTGTCCCTCTATCATGCTGTCTATGTATCTCTCTGTCTCTCTCTCTTTTTCTTTCTCTCAATCTATCTGTCTCTCTCTCTTTTTTGATCTCTGTCTCCATGTCTATCCTTCTCTCCATCGCTTTCTTTCTATCTCTTTCTCCAGCTGTTTCTCTCTCACACACGTCCACACACAGACCATGCACACTCACACTTTTGATGCTTTTCAGTCCTCCTTCTCTCTTCCTGTTTCCCTCTTCTTCCTCCTCAGTCTTTCCCTTAACCTTCCCCAGTCCTTTTCTTTGCTATTTTAAACTTCCACTACAATGGACCTCACTGAGCTTGCTTCATTTCTGTTTCCATGGCGTCTGGAGAGGAACTCCACTCAAGAGTCCTCTCTTTTCCTCCTCTCACTCCTAAACCCCCTGATTTCCTTTTTTCTACTTCACTTATTTTACTCCCTCCATCACTAAACATCTTCCCTGCCTCAGCCATACTGCCAACACTGACCCCCCCCCCCCTCCACCCTTTCCTCCACCCTCCCCTCCTCCTCCTCATCCCTCTATCCCTTCATCTCCTTCTAAAAGTTTGGGACGGTTCTAAGGGCTCTGGTTTGTTCCCTGTGGAATAAAGAGGATTAGGTATTTATATTTGGCTAAAGAGAAGGATTATCAAAGAGCCAGTCCAATGTAACTCACACAGTGACTCGCACAAACACACAAACATCACACCACACACACACACCGACACAAATAAAAACGGGGGAGAGATATGGAGGGATGGCGATTGAAAAAGTGCAGGAGTAACAGAGTAAAGAAAGAGTCAGTGAAGGAAAAGAGAGGAGATTGGACGAGGACTTACATGTGGCATGTACTTTTACCTTCTAGAGAGGTGTGTCAGAGTTGTGTCAGAGGTGTGTCTAAGGGCTGTTCAGAAGAAAGCCCTTATCAGAACCATAGGGGAGCGGGGATTCATGGAGCCACATTTTTCAGGAAGATAAAGACCATTTTACTGTATAGTAAACAGAAGGAACACGTTCACAGATCAAGTATTTATGGAGAATGTAGGCTGGGGACCAAATGAGGTTGTTTTTGTTTGAAGTGACGATTTAGTAACGTTTCTGTATTATGGTCCCATCTCAAGATTTACATCTCTGGCTCACACACATGCTATGAGATGGAACACAATACATAATTTAGCTGTTGTCATCAACGAAAGTCTGTCAGTGTGTGTGAGTATGTGTGTGTGTTTGTGTGTGTGTGTGCGTGTGTGTGTGTGGGGGTGTGTCTGTGTGTTCCTGAGGTAGAAAACAAAAACAATAGAGAAACTAAGTGTTCAGTGAAAAGAACAGTGCAGTGTCATCACTGAAACACACATGCACGGTCACACAAACTGCACACACACGCTGTCACTTAAAGTAAACGCTTTGTGTTCTGCTTTTTTGAACTTGCCATGTTTATCGAGGTTGTTATGGACTTCTGTTGCCAGCAGTTTCATGGCCAGCGGTGGTCATGGCAACATTGTTACCATGGCTTTTGTGGAATTAATGGGGATTGGATGACAGTCGAGTATCTGGTCACTGGGTGGTTCTGCTAAATGTTTTTTATCGGTGGCTACATTTCTTGAAACAAAAGAAAATAACATGTTGTCCTCCCTTTGAAGAGTCTGTACAAAGGGCCCAGGACAGTGTGTGCTCTGCTGCAGTCCGCACTAGGGTGAAGACTTCACAGCCTCCATACGCATGTGTGTCTGTCTGTCTGTCTGATGTATTCTAAGTAGTTGGACTACAACATATAACACATCCTGCGGCCATCCTAAAATGAGACAAATTTCAAATGTCACACATTGTACACTCACACACGCACACACACACACACACACACACTCACACAGAGAAACAATGATGACGTAATGACTTTTTCATTGCAAAATACAACAAACACTTTTATGTAACTGCTTGTCCCAGATACTGTGCTCTCACTTTGTTGATGTAGAGTCTATTGAATGCTTTGTTTATTTTGACTTGCTACGTGCCTGACCTGTAAACACATTTGATTTGGAGCACAGATAAAAGAAACAACCATGGGTTGACAAAGAGAGAGGCTGGACAGAGAGTGTGGGCTGGACAGAGAGTCCAGCCAAACTTAAACTGAATGACTGTTGCCTCTGTCTTCTAGACATTCAGACTTGAGCACTGGTACTTACCAGATTTGAATTCACTCTACACAATTCAGAAGTCCTGAAAATCATACTGTATATCAGTTGTTGTGTGACACGTTTACTTCACGAATGGCTGCCATGTCATACACTCTAAAACTGTACAAGAATCCTACACAAATTACTTCTGAATAAAACCTTGTTGCGCTACACTGACCACAACAACATTTTGGGGTTTCAAAAGGACTGAAAGACAAGGGCATAATGGTAAAAGGATTCAAAGGTTCAATGAGGCACAGGAATCAACAAAACACAACTTGGTTTTGGAAAAAGTGCAATTAGACTTTAGCTTCAAAGCCACATCATAAGGAAAGCCCATTTTCAACAAGATCAGGCAAATCAGCCTGTCCACATTGGCCCGCATTTTCCTTGGAAACCAGGTGCTCATGAAGCAGCTTTGCAGGCATTTTACAGCTCGAGAAATTCTGAAAGAATCAATGATCTGAGACATGAATATGTGGATGTACTGTAAGTATACGATTGACTTCAGTACACCTCACGAAGACTAGGAGAAGGGGAAGGAACATGATTGGTCACACAGCCTGTGGAGATGTTCCTTAATGGTGTCCTCCATGGTCATGCCAACCTTGATCCATGTGCACATGCCTCTTCTGCAGAATATGGAAGAGCCAGCTAGGTGGTGACAAGCAGTCTGGTAAATTTTCTTTTTTTGGTCAAATCTTTTTCTCAAAGCTTTCTTACCCGTTTATTGTATTTGATAGAGAGCATAATTTATTTGTTCACAGAACTGTAATGTAGACTGTGTGTTCTGTGTACTGATTTTGTAGAAAAGGCCCCAAAGGTAGAGTTAGAATATGGGCTTGTCTTTTTTTAAATTGCTGGTGGTTTATGGGGTGAGCCAACCTCTGTGATAGTGACGGTGGAATAATCTACTTCAGTCAGGTGACGGGCTTCGTTGAGGTTCAATATCATAGTTATTGTTGATCTGTGCGTGATTCAAATAGAAACCACACATAAATATACCAACACACACATACACAGTGCTAAGAGAAGTAAGACAGAGCCAACCTGTCAGCCAGTCAGCCTTTGTCAGCCTCTTCATTCCTCACATAATCTGGACAGATTGGCTTTAAGTGGTGTTCCTGGTCGACGCACTGGAGTGAACCTAGTGAAGAACACTGAACTAGTGCCCAGTCTAATAACATTATTATCTCCACTACAGATTTGTTGTGGAGACCAATATAATGGTTTTATTTCAACAGTGTATTTGTGTTTTTACTAGTGGTGGGCATAGATTATTTTTTTTAATCTAGATTAATCTCACTGTAATCTTGGAATTAATTTAGATTAATCTAGATTAAAATGGCTCATTTGAATTCCGCCGAAGGCATTCAGAATATGTGTGCTACCCAAATAATGACTAAAAGTAAGACTACTTCTAAAGCCAGGTGAGCGAGGAGATTAGCTAGCTTGGCTGATAGAGCTGTACTGACGGGCTTGCCTCGGTTGCACTCAAACATAGTAGTT